>NC_057806.1:139736550-139980077 GCF_018294505.1 Triticum aestivum
GATTATAAGAAAGGAAATGTTTAAAAAAATCAAAAGGGAGTCCAAAAAAATCAAAGTTTTAATTCCTGGCAAAATTTTTAATTCAATAAGACAAGGCCAAAATTTTGGGGTGTCACAACACTACCCCCCTTAAGAAAAATCTCGTCCTCGAGATTTGTTAATAGCTGTTTTAAGAAAAACTATACGCAATAAAAATGTGGCTACAGTGAGAGGGCAATAAGTGGTGAAAAACCACAGTGTGAATACTGGTGCTGCATGGAAAAATCTACGGTTCGGGACAAAAACGTAAGATTTCTACGCTGGATATAATTTTAGAATAACCTCTAAATTTAAATATACGCTGGTCGTACCCAAGAGCATAGTGCTCTCTCTGGCCGACAGGTGGACCCGGGGCCCACTGTCAGCCTCTTCTTCTCCCTCTGGTTCTCTCTTCTTCCTCTCTCCCGCGCGCTTTCTCCACCGGCGATGCCTAGCGCGTAGGGCATCTAGGCCGTACCGCGCGGCGTGCTAGCTGCCGGTGCAGCGTGCACTCACCTCGAGGGCCAGCGCGCTGTCGGCACTGCTCGTGGACTCGTCTCCAAACACCGGCGATCGGCGACGAGCGGCGTTGGTGGACTTCGCCCACCGTACACCGAGCTCGAGCTATAAAACGGCCGGGGTGCCCCTCTCTTCTTCCTCACACCTGGCCTCACTTCTCCTCCTCCTCCTTCCTCCATTACTGCTTACAAAAGCTCGGGTTAGGCTCTAATGGCGGAGGCGATGCCGGATTGGTTTGCGATCCTGATATGCGTAGGGCTGGCGACACTGCTGGGGCTCTCCGTGCTCCTGTGCGCGATGATCCTTGACGAGCGTCGCGACGCTGCTGCTCGGGTGTTGGCTCTCCGCGATGGTGGTGATCACGAGGAGTAGATGGGGTGTGTCGGGTGCTAACCGTTGTTAGGGGGTGATTAGCTGGATGCAACACTGTTGCAAAATTTTGCAAACAGTGTATGTGTCCGAATGATTATGGCTGTGAGTCTGCTGCCATGGTGCTGTGTGAAATTAATTAATCCACGCCATGAGAAGGTGCAGATGTAGCAACTCAGGGAAAAGAAATCTCACTCCAGAATTTTACGAGGGAAAAAAACAATTAATTTAAAGGAGCATAAACCACAACAAAAACTACACACATTAGTAGAAACCAAATAATTGACTCGTCGTACAAACTCAGGGTATCACACATAAGTCACACACATAAATAAATGTTGCAATAATGAACACCGCAGCGACGTCTAAAATGGAGATGGTAACTGGACGGGGTCCCTAGAAAACGTCTCTGGTACTGGGATACACTCCTCTTCTATCGGGGGAAGTGGATTGACCAGTCGATGCACGTGTCTCTCCTGGTCGGGCCTTAGTGCTCTACCGATGGTGATCTGAGGATTTAAATCTGCGAGCCTCTGGAGATAACTCATCACACGTTGGGTTAAGCGCTCTTGAGCGATAACGTACTGGACAAGGTTGGCCAGGACGGGGTCTCTCTCAATTCGTCCACCGGGAAAAGATGACACTCCTCCGGGTGCTGCACGGCTTGGAAAGTAATAATACCCTCGTTCGCTGGCATAGGGTATCGCGAATCGAAGGCGAGCAAGCGCTTCGTATGCAACAGCTTCTATGGCCATATGTGGGGTTGGCATAGATTTCCCCACGAAGGAGACTTCCGTTGGATCTTGGTTTGAGTTTACGGGAGGGATGTGTACTGCTGCCCAATATCTCGAGGTGGAAGGGGTAATTCTTGATTTGAACAGCTCGTACTGGGGTGGCTGGGTAGCGCCCATGGTACTGCAGGTAAAATCCCGCAATATCTTGACAAAACTACCTGGGGTTGCATCTGGGGTTCTCAGATAAATGCTAGGGCTTGGCATGGCAAGAAATGGTTGTGGGGGTGGTGCACAAGGTAAGAGGTGCTTGGCAAGGTCACGCAGTGGCCTTTTTATAGCACCGGAGCTGGGTCATTTTTACCGAGGTGAATGGTAAAGAAAATTTTCAGCTCTGTTCGAAGGGTCGGGGTCAAGCCACAGATTCACACATTTCACTATAGTGATGTGTTACTGTGGGGTTGACGGGGTGATTTTTTTGGTAACTGTGTCCGGGATCGAAATCTTATACTGCATACTGGTGTATCCAGGCAAGGCTACTATTAAAACAGAGGCACGACAACAGGCGGCATTTAATTACAAGGCCACACGATTACAAAGCGAGGGTACACTGGGACTCGATACGACTCGGGTGACTTAGTCTACCTCGTTTACATCCAAGCGGGCGTGCCTTGAGGCTCCTCCACGGGTCTCGTCGTCGGAATTAGCTGGAGTGGGTTGAGGGGCTGCAGGCTCGGGGTAGCGATGAGGACCATCTCGGGGATTGTTGGCCACAATCCCGTTGGAGTGTGCCCAATATGCGACGAAGCACTTCTGGGGTTATCGAAGCACCTTGGCCGATGGCTGGGGCAGGCCTCAGGGACTCGATCGGGTGTCCAAACAGCACGACTGGGTTGTCGGCGTTGGGCTCGTTCTGTTCTCTCGCCGGGGCTCGACGAACCAGCTCTCCACGAGCTGCGATTAGATCAATAGTGATTTGATCGCACAGTTCCTCTAGTGCACTTACATAGCGCACTAGGTGCAACAATGCAGGATCCGTCTCGTGATCTCCGTTGGCAACTCGGGGTGGTCTACCATACCCTTCACGTCTGGGGTAGTAGTGGAACGAGCGACAGTTAACTCTGGGCGACAAGTGCCGGAGATGAACTATAGCCTCTCGAGCAGCTAGTTGGATGGCTTGAAGCTCAAAGGAAGTTGTTCTTCCGGTGAACCTATAGGGGCGCTCGAGCTCTAGACCCCTACCGTAGATGTGTACAGTGGCCCAGAATTGACGGCTCTCACCGCTCATGGGTCCTTGGTACACAACATCTTCTGGGGGCTCTTCTAACACATAGGCACGACGGGTGAGGTTTGCGAGTATGGTCACAAAGCCTCCAAGGTTGGTTGCTGTGGTCTCATTGTGTACGACAGGGCCAGGCATTGTAGCTTGGTTTGGGGTAGAGGCTGTGCTGTGCTGTGTTTGGGCTAGCGTGCCCCTTTTTATAGGAAAAGGGGACGGAGTCTTCCTTCGCACGTTTGCGAGAAAGGACTATTTAGGGGCCGGTCACTGGCGCATGAGCGACAGGTTAGGTTGATAGGTTGGGCACCGACTGCCAAAAGGTGTTGGGTCACTGTGTGGCTATCTTGCACGAGAATCTTGGCTGGGGTTGGTTATGGTTTGGTGGGTTGGTTTGCCTAAGTTTATAGACCCGGCTAAGATAGGATTAGCCAATGGTCAGCCTGGCTCTGATACCAAGTCTGTCACGACCGGGTTTTCCGGGTATAAATTTCCAGAAAAAGACCGTCGTGCTCATCAGCCCCAGGATTACTGTTAGCTGATGAGGCTCCAACTTGATACAAAAATTCCAAGCAAAATACAAAATATGTAGTACAAGACCATTCTGGCCTGTGAGTACAACAATTGGGTTTCTAGTGGTTGATGGCGGAAGCGGTTTGTGAGTCATCAGTGTCTATGGGACTCCATTTCCCACAGGAACAGCTGACCAGGTTAACTCCTATCTTCGCGAGGCTGCTATCACCGTTGCTTAGTTTCCGGGGCTGTCATCGCCTCGCTCCTCTCCAAGCAAGCAATCTGGCCAAGACAATAGCCAGGGACAAGCCAGTGAGTACTTTGAATGTACTCGCAAACATTATGAACACTGGGATAATATAATTGATAATCATGCACTGAAAAATTCTATGATCACATCGTCAGTCATAAATAAAACATCTTTTATGCATGCAAGCAGGTTATTTTCATGCAACATGAATAAGCAGTAATGGAGTGGGAATAAAATGCCGCAGTCGGGCGTCTGAGCGACACCACATAAAGGGCTTTAAAAGAAATGCCACAGTCGGGCGTCTGAGCGACACCACAAAAAGGGCTTTAAAAGAAATGCCACAGTCGGGCGTCTGAGCGACACCACATAAAGGGCTTATAAGAGAAATGCCACAGTCGGGCATCTGAGCGACACCACATAAAGGGCTTTAAAATAAATAAATAACAAGCAATGCCACAGTCGGGCGTCTTAGCGGCACCACATAAAGGGCTTATAAAATAAATAATCACAATGAATATCCAGGAGGTAGAACCGTCCAGGGATACTCGATAATATAAATAATGCAACGGGTTAGTCCATCACAAAATATTAATCATGGTCCTCACAAGTAACCAGTTGGTATCCAAGTTTTTAACAATACTTCACCTCCGAAGACTGACACTAAGACCAACACTTGACCCATCCCAGATTGTAATCCTTAACCATGGACACGGCTATTCGAATAGGTTTAATCTCTGCAGAGGGTGTACTCTTTACCCATGAGTAACGGATTCCTTTAGTCCATCGGGACTAATTCCGTCTACGGCCTTTTAGTTGAAAACACGCCTAACTTGCACACACCAGCTTAACTCATCGGTGTCTGGAATCACCCACGACACTTGTTAAGCAAAACTCTAAGTGGGGAGGCTACAACCTCGCGTAGCATGGGATCAAATTTATATCGCGCGCTCTAAGGGGTGGCCTCCCCTCTCGGTCCCAACCGGAAACACCCATGCCCCCGGACTAGGTGGCCTGCCTACCGGCTACAACCGATATCTTCCACCATGGCCTCTCTGTACGGTGTGTGCTTGAAAGGGGTTGACGACTTACTGAACCATACCCTACCTGCGGCAGGGACAAGTGGTAGTACATAGCAAGTATGGGGGTTACTGGAACAAGACTCGGTCTACGGTCGACTCAGGAGGTTTATAAATTTCCTGCATGACATGTAAACAATTATATTTCAATCAACAAAATCACCACTCAATATACCTTACCATGCCATACCGGACATAACCGTCACAAGCTCACTCCTACCCAAGGCAGAGGCTTTCCCAGATTCCTTTCCGGCATGCATGCAAGGCATATGAGGGTGATTACCATCACAAGTATATTCATTTCCAACAGCAAGGAAATCACTAATATGCCTTCATGCAAATGATCATATCACATGAAATAACAAGCTCTCCGATATAAGGTGGTGTTATAAACGTGTCAACTAACACACCCAAAATATTATTCCGGGGTTCAGAATGCTTGCCTTTAATGGTGTGGAGAGGTGGGGTGCTCTCCAAATTTTTTGAAAGCTTCCTTCTCTCCCAAAAATCCTATTTCCAAAAATATGCAAATAACACATATTTCAAAAACAGTACAAAAAAGTTGTTTGGAAAATTTTCAAATAAATCTTAAAATAAACTAGACAATATTTGAGAGTTGTAGGAAAAAGAATTAATTCATTTGGAGTTATATTTAAAAAGTTATAGGCAGTCAAAGTTATGGTCAAAATCTGTTTTTAATAAAATCAGGAAAAAGAAAACGTTTCAAAAGAGATTACGCTTTCGGACAGAGAAGACGTATTTGCGCCTTTTACGCCTCCACTTATCCAGCATGGCTGGTGCGTGAGTCACCGATAGTGGGCCCGCCTGGCCCACTGGTCAGGTTTAACTGGTCTATCCCTCCTTCCTCTTCCTCTGCCCGAACGGAGGCGAGGCAACGACGATCGTCGCCGGCGAACGGCGGCTCCCCGCGGGTTCCAGAGGGTCCGGATGGATCCGCAAGACCGAGGTGGTCCTTCCGGTGGTCGCTGGGTAGACGGGGGTGGAAAGGGTCGTCGGCGGTGAGCTTCGCGGCGGAGGGGGCTTCGGGAGCAAAGTGTGTTTGGTTCTACGGTGGTTCCCGATCAAAATTGAGTAGGGGAAAGTGTTCGCGGGAGGAAGAGAAGGCTTCTGGTGGAGAGAGTGGAGAGGGGGAGGTACTAGAGGTGTCGGATTGGCCGGGGCGGTGGCGGCGGCAGGAGTTGCCGGAGATGAGGAAGGAGGCCTCCCCGGGTCGAATGCGAGCTAGGGGAGCGCCATTGGGGTGGCCTGAGGTTGCCTGCGTGCTCGGGGGAGTTCGGGGACCTCCTTTTATAGCGCAACGAGGTCGGTTCCGCGGTGGTGGATGAGGATGCTGGCGAACCGCCTCTCTGTGGCTTGCAGGGCAACGTGGCTGGGCTGGGGATGGCGGCAGGAGCTAGCGGACGAGCGGGCACTGCTCCAGGAGCGAGCTGGCGAGCGGGAGAGGCTCGGGCGGCGCCGACATGAGCAGGGGCTGTCGGGCAGCCGCGTCGGCTAGCTCTTGGCCTGCCGGGGCGTGGCGAGGGGCGGCTTGTCGCGTTGCGGTGAGAAGGGGAGTGCGTGGCGTGGCTCTACAGTGGTGGCAAGGCCAGGGGCGCGACGCGTCGGCTCGGGCATGACACGTGCAAAACGCGTGCCAAACGCACGCTCTGCTCGCGCTCTGGGCACGCACGGGATGTGCTCGACACAATGCCAGAGCACGCTAGAGGTCGCGGGAGAGGCTGGCGAGAAACAAGGCTAGGTTAGGGATAGTGGGGCGATCAAGGGACAAGGTGGTTAGGTCAGGAGACCAAGTTCACAATGCAAATTCAAGATCATGTCAAATCTGGCCAGGCTCTCCAGGTGTTTGACAAAATGCCACAGGCACCTAGGCTTTTCTTGGAGTGGCCAAATTCTCCAGATCAGGGTCTCCTTAGATGCAAGAGAGAGTGGTGAGGTCATTTGGACAAAAGGAGAAACTTGCTAGTGCAAGTTTTGCAAAACTTCAATTCTGGACCGGAAATAAATGACACTATTTCATGAACCAAAAATATGCCAATGGGTGCATGCTCCTGGATTTAGGGGTTTGGTAGGGCTGTCTACAAGTAGGAGAAAGTACAAGATCATTGGAACAAAATTAAATAGGGTTGTAGTAGAAATCACAAGGCTGGACCAGAATGAAAATGAGGTTGATTCACTCAAGTTTTTCAAATAACATCACAGGGTTTTTGCATAATGTTGAATCATATGCTACTACCAATATCCCATAATTTTGGTGGAGGCTAGAAAGAATTATTTAAATGGGTTGTAGTGCAAATTGCACTCTGGACCAGAGAAGGAAAAATTGATGCAGAGTTCAAAATATTTCAAGAATAAAAGATATTCTTGTATAAAAGTGATTTAAAAACATCACAAGACATCTCCAAATTTTTGTGGGATTTTTAAATGAACTTATAAAATGGTTGTAGTTCAATTATGGCCATATAACCTTGAAAAACCATTTTTTTCAAGAAAATAAAGATCAAGCAAATTAATTATGAAATTAGTTATACTGATAAAAGAAAAGTTTTTCTTGAGAGGTTAAACAAGTCCAATAACATATTTGAAAGGTTTTCATTTTAGGGAACAACTCAATGATAATAAGAAAGGAAATGTTTAAAAAAATCAAAAGGGAGTCCAAAAAAAATCAAAGTTTTAATTCCTGGCAAATTTTTTAATTCAATAAGACAAGGCCAAAATTTTGGGGTGTCACAGGCAATTTTTCTTTAATATTTCCTCGACCCCCTTTAATAGTATGGTGTTTGCTATGACTCAAGAAAGAGAAAATGAAACTACGAAAACAAAAGTCTTCACACTTCATGTTCCTTGAATGAATACCAAGTCTTCAAGGTCACACCAATTTCTTCACTTTCAAAGTCTTCAGAAAGTCTTCAGAAATCCAAAGTCTTCAGTCGAAGAACTTTATTTTTAGGGGTCCATTTTATCTGTAAATATCAAACTCCTCATCGACTTATAGATGTGTGTACACTCACTAGCGCATTAGTCCCTTAACCTATAAGTCTTCAATACACCAAAATCACTAAGGGGCACTAGATGCACTTACAGAAAGTCTCTTTACTCGTTCCATACTGCTACATCCCATAACTAACTCATTAGCTACATTGCTTGCAAGGCTTATTGTGATGTACATGAAGGAAATATGCCCTAGAGGCAATAATAAAGTTATTATTTATTTCCTTATATCATGATAAATGTTTATTATTCATGCTAGAATTGTATTAACCGGAAACATAATACATGTGTGAATACATAGACAAACGGTATGTCACTAGTATGCCTCTACTTGACTAGCTCGTTGAATCAAAGATGGCTAAGTTTCCTAGCCATAGACATGAGTTGTCATTTGATTAACGGGGTCATATCATTAGAGAATAATGTGATTGACTTGACCCATTCCATTAGCATAGCACTTGATCGTTTAGTTTGTTGCTATTGCTTTCTTCATGACTTATACATGTTCCTATGACTATGAGATTATGCAACTCCCGTTTACCGGAGGAACACTTTGTGTGACATCAAATGTCACAACGTAACTGAGTGATTATAAAGGTGCTCTACAGGTGTCTCCGAAGGTACTTGTTGGGTTGGCGTATTTCGAGATTAGGATTTATCACTCCGATTGTCGAAGAGGTATCTCTAGGCCCACTCGGTAATGCACTGTTGGGGAACGCAGTAATTTAAAAAAATTTCCTACGCACACGCAAGATCATGGTGATGCATAGCAATGAGAGGGGAGAGTGTAGTCTACGTACCCTCGTAGACCGACAGCGGAAGCGTTATAACAACGCGGTTGATGTAGTCGTACGTCTTCACGACCCGACTGATCAAGCACCGAAACTATGACACCTCCGAGTTCTAGCACACGTTCAGCTCGATGACGATCCCCAGACTCCGATCCAGCAAAGTGTCGGGGAAGAGTTCTGTCAGCACGACGGCGTGGTGACGATCTTGATGTTCTACCGTCGCAGGGCTTCGTCTAAGGACCGCTACAATATTATCGAGGAGTATGGTGGAGAGGGGCACCGCACACAGCTAAGAGAATGATCACAAAGATCAACTTCTGTATCTATGGGGTGCCCCTGCCCCCGTATATAAAGGAGTGGAGGAGGGGAGGGCCGGCCCTCTCTATGGCGCGCCCTACGGGAGTCCTACTCCCACCGGGAGTAGGATTCCCCCTTTCCTAGTCCAACTAGCAGTCCTTCCATGTAGTAGGAGTAGGAGACAAGGAAGGGGAAGAGGGAAGAGAAGGAAGGAGGGGGCGCTGCCCCTCCCCCTAGTCCAATTCGGACTAGTCAATGGGGAGGCGCGCGGCCTGCCTCTCCCTCTCCCCTAAAGCCCAATAAGGCCCATATACTTCTTCCCCCATATTCCCGTAACTCCCCGGTACTTCGAAAAATACCCGAACCACTCGGAACCTTTCCGATGTACGAATATAGTCGTCCAATATATCGATCTTTACGTCTCGACCATTTTGAGACTCCTCGTCATGTCTCCGATCTCATCCGGGACTCCGAACTCCTTCGGTACATCAAAAATCATAAACTCATAATATAACTGTCATTGAAACCTTAAGCGTGCGGACCCTACGGGTTCGAGAACAATGTAGACATGACTGAGACACGTCTCCGGTCAAAAACCAATAGCGGAACCTGGATGCTCATATTGGCTCCTACATATTCTACGAAGATCTTTATCGGTCAGACCGCATAACAACATACGTTGTTCCCTTTGTCATCGGTATGTTACTTGCCGGAGATTCGATCGTCGGTATCTCAATACCTAGTTCAATCTCGTTACCGGCAAGTCTCTTTACTCGTTCCGTAATACATCATCTCGCAACTAACTCATTAGTTGCAATGCTTGCAAGGCTTATGTGATGTGCATTACCGAGAGGGCCCAGAGATACCTCTCCGACAATCGGAGTGACAAATCCTAATCTCGAAATACGCCAACCCAACATGTACCTTTGGAGACACCTGTAGAGCTCCTTTATAATCACCCAGTTACGTTGTGACGTTTGGTAGCACACAAAGTGTTCCTCCGGTAAACGGGAGTTGCATAATCTCATAGTCATAGGAACATGTATAAGTCATGAAGAAAGCAATAGCAACATACTAAATGATCGAGTGCTAAGCTAACGGAATGGGTCAAGTCAATCACATCATTCTCCTAATGATGTGATCCCGTTAATCAAATAACAACTCTTTGTCTATGGTTAGGAAACATAACCATCTTTGATTAACGAGCTAGTCAAGTAGAGGCATACTAGTGACACTCTGTTTGTCTATGTATTCACACATGTATTATGTTTCCGGTTAATACAATTCTAGCATGAATAATAAACATTTATCATGAAATAAGGAAATAAATAATAAATTTATTATTGCCTCTAGGGCATATTTCCTTCATGCACATCACTATAAGCCTTGCAAGCATTGCAACTAATGAGTTAGTTGCGGGATGATGTATTACGGAACGAGTAAAGAGACTTGCCGATAACGAGATTGAACTAGGTATTGAGATACCGATGATCGAATCTCGGGCAAGTAACATACCGATGACAAAGGGAACAACGTATGTTGTTATGCGGTTTGACCGATAAAGATCTTCGTAGAATATGTAGGAGCCAATATGAGCATCCAGGTTCCACTATTGGTTATTGACCGGAGACGTGTCTCGGTCATGTCTACATAGTTCTCGAACCCGTAGGGTCCTCACGCTTAAAGTTCGATGATGGTTATATTATGAGTTTATGTGTTTTGATGTACCAAAGGAGTTCTAAGTCCCGGATGTGATCGGGGAAATTACGAGGAGTGTCGAAATGGTCGAGATGTAAAGATCGATATATTGGACGACTATATTCAGACATCGGAAAGGTTCCGAGTGATTCGGGTATTTTCGGGAGTACCCGGGAGTTACGGGAATTCGTATTGGGCCTTAATGGGCCATACAGGAAAGGAGAGAAAGGCCTCAAAGGGTGGCCGCACCCCTCCCCATGGGCTGGTCCGAATTGGACTAGGGAGGGGGGGGGGGGGCGCCCCCTTCCTTCCTTCTCCTTTTCCCTTCCCTTTCCTTCCCTCCTACTCCTACTACTTGGAAGGGTTCCTAGTTCTACTAGGAAAGGGGGAATCCTACTCCCGATGGGAGTAGGACTCCCCTAGGGCGCGCCATAGAGAGGGCCGACCCTCCCCCTCCTCCACTCCTTTATATATGAGGGCAGGGGGCACCCCAAAGACACAACAATTGATCTCTTAGCCGTGTGCGGTGCCCCTCTCCACCATAATCCACCTCGGTCATATTGTAGCGGTGCTTAGGCGAAGCCCTGCGTCGGTAGAACATCATCATCGTCACCACGCCGTTGTGCTAACGGAACTCTCCCTCAAAGCTTGGCTGGATCGGAGTTCGAGGGACGTCATCGAGTTGAACGTGTGCAGAACTCGGAGGTGCCGTGCGTTCGGTACTTGATCGGTCGGATCGGGAAGACGTATGACTACATCAACTGCGTTGTGCTAACGCTTCCGCTTTCGGTCTACGAGGGTACGTGGACAACACTCTCCCCTCTCGTTGGTATGCATCACCATGATCTTGCGTGTGCGTAGGAAATTTTTGAAATTACTATGTTCCCCAACAGTGGCATCCGAGCCAGGTTTTATGCTATGATGTAATATGCACGAGTAGAACACAAGTGAGTTGTGGGCAATATAAGTCATACTGCTTACCAGCATGTCACACTTTGGTTCGGCGGTATTGTTGGATGAAGCGGCCCGGACCGACATTACGTGTACGCTTACGCGAGACTGGTTTTACCGCCGTGCTATGCACACAAGTGACTAGCGGGTGTCTGTTTCTCCAACTTTAGTTGAACCGAGTGTGGCTATGCCCGATCCTTGAGAAGGTTAAAACAACACTAACTTGACAAACTATCGTTGTGGTTTTCGATGCGTAGGTAAGAACGGTTCTTGCTCAGCCCGTAGCAGCCACGTAAAACTTGCAACAACAAAGTAGAGGACGTCTAACTTATTTTTGCAGGGCATGTTGTGATGTGATATGGTCAAGATGTGATGAGATATAAGTTATTGTATAAGATGATCATGTTTTGTTGAAGTTATCGGCAACTGGCAGAAGCCTTATGGTTGTCTCTTTATTACATAGGATGCAAGCGCCAAATAATTGCTTTACAATTATCGCTATGCGATAGCAAAAGTTGCAAGAGCAATAGTTGGCGAGACGACCATGTGATGACACATTGATATAGATCAAGATGATGGAGATCATGGTGTCATGCCGGTGACGATGGAAATCATGACGATGTTTTGGAGGTGGAGATCAAAGGCACAAGATGATGATGGCCATATCATGTCACATATTATGATTGCATGTGATGTTTATCTTTTATGCATCTCATCTTGCTTTGATTGACGGTAGCATTATAAGATGATCTCTCACTAAATTTCAAGATAAAAGTGTTCTCCCTGAGTATGCACCGTTGCCAAAGTTCGTCGTGCCCAGACACCACGTGATGATCGGGTGTGATAAGCTCTACGTCCATCTACAACGGGTGCAAGCCAGTTTTGCACATTCAGAATACTCAGGTTAAACTTGACTAGCCTAGCATATGCAGATATGGCCTCGGAACACTGAGACCGAAAGGTCGAGCGTGAATCATATAGTAGATATGATCAACATAGTGATGTTCACCATTGAAAACTACTCCATTTCACGTGATGATCGGTTATGGTTTAGTTGATTTGGATCATGTAATCACTTAGAAGATTAGAGGGATGTCTTTCTAAGTGGGAGTTCTTAAGTAATATGATTAATTGAACTTAAACTTATCATGAACTTAGTCCTAGTAGTATTAGCATATCTATGTTGTAGATCAATAGCTCGCGTTTAGCTCCCCTATTTTATTTTTGATATGTTCCTAGAGAAAATTAAGTTGAAAGATGTTAGTAGCAATGATGCGGATTGGATCCGTGATCTGAGGATTATCCTCATTGCTGCACAGAAGAATTATGTCCTTAATGCACCGCTAGGTGACATACCTATTGTAGGAGCAGATGCAAACGTTATGAACGTTTGGCTAGCTCAATATGATGACTACTTGATAGTTTAGTGCACCATGCTTAACGGCTTAGAATCGGGGCTTCAAAGACGTTTTGAACGCCATGGAGCATATAAGATGTTCCAAGAGTTGAAATTGGTATTTCATACTCATGCCCGTGTCGAGAGGTATGAGACCTCTGACAGTACTTTGCCTACAAGATGGAGGAGAATAGCTCAACCAGTGAGCATGTGCTCAGATTGTCTGAGTACTACAATTGCTTGAATCAAGTGGGAGTTAATCTTCCAGATAAGAGAGTAATTGACAAAGTTCTCTAGTCACTATCACCGAGTTACTAAAACTTAGTGATGAACTATAATATGCAAGGGATGACAAAAGTAATTCCCAAGCTCTTCGTGATGCTGAAATCGACGAAGGTAGAAATCAAGAAAAGTATCAAGTGTTGATGGTTGACAAAGGCCACTAGTTTCAAAAAGGGCAAAGGGAAGAAAGGGAACTTCAAGAAGAACGGCAAGCAAGTTGCTGCTCAAGTGAAGAAGCCCAAGTATGGACCTAAGCCTGAGACTGAGTGCTTCTACTGCAAAGGGACTGGTCACTAGAAGCGGAACTGCCCCAAGTATTTGGCGGATAAGAAGGATGGCAAAGTGAACAAAGGTATATTTGATATACAGATTATTGATGTGTATTTTACTAGTGTTTGTAGCAACCCCTCGGTATTTGATACTGGTTCAGTTGCTAAGAGTAGTAACTCGAAACGGGAGTTGCAGAATGAACAGAGACTAGTTAAGGGTGAAGTGACGATGTGTGTTGGAAGTGGTTCCAAGATTAATATGATCATCATCGCACACTCCCTATACTTTCAGGATTAGTGTTGAACCTAAATAAGTGTTATTTGGTGTTTGCGTTGAGCATGAATATGATTTGATCATCTTTATTGCAATACGGTTATTCATTTAAGTAAGAGAATACATTGTTGTTCTCTTTACATGAATAAAACATTATATGGTTACACACCCAATGAAAATGGTTCGTTGGATCTCGACCATAGTGATGAAGATATGTACCTAGGGTAGGGGCACGGACCTGTCCAAGGAACCCTACCCTAGGACATCCCTAGGAGAAGTCACCTTTCAATCGACTTGAAGGTATCCTACTCGACGGGTTCAAGACACTCGACCAAGAAGCTATCACTCGACCATGAAGCCAACCACTCGACTGCCAGGAGACCTAAAGTCACTCAGCAGGCAAACGGTCGGCTATTAAGTAGTCTTTATGGTCATTATAGCACTTTATTAGGGGTGTTACCAGTAACGCCCAACCTTAAATGTACCTTAAACCCTGCATCACTGAGGGCAGGAGAGGGCCGGCGAACTCTATATAAGCCACCCCCCTCCTCAGTATGAGGGGTTCACACCCCTGTTATTCACACGCCAGTAATCCAATCGACCGCCTTCGGGCACCGAGACGTAGGGCTGTTACTTCCTCCGCGAAGGGCCTGAACTCGTACATCTTGGTGTGTTTACAACTTCCCAATAGCTGAGATCTAGCCTCTCCATACATACCCCCCTACATCACTGTCAGAGTTAGAACCACGACAGTTGGCGCCCACCATGGGGCAGGAATCTTAGCGCCTGATTGGAGAAGTTGCGATTTTTTCGATCCCTTTGATCATGGTTTCGTGCGGAGTTCTGGTGGAGGGCCGCGAGATCCGCCTCGGCGCGCTCACGTTCATCGCCGACGACTCCGCCTGGCTTCAGGAGGCGCCACTCGACGTCGACGCGCTCCCCGTCCGCGGTGCGACGCATTTCCGTGCATGCATTCGTGGCGTCCTCCTGCGGCAGCCGTCGACCCAGTATCGGTCGGCCCCCGTATCGTCTCCCCGCTCTGTCTCCCACCGGCGCAAGCGCTCCGGTCGGTCGAGACTTCAGAGGTGGGTGAGGCATGCCGTGGCTCGCCAGTCGGCTGCCCCGCAAGTCGCGGCAATCGAGCCCGACGAATCCCTCTGCGGCCTGTTCGACCTGTCGACTGGCTCCGCGGAGACCGCATCCGAGTGCGACAGCAGCGACCCAGCGGCTGAGATCCTGGCGGTCGATGGAACGCACAGTCCTCCCGGTTTCCCTCGCGCTGATGGAGGCGCGGGTGGGGGCGACCCGTCGCACCCCCACGATGAGTATCTCCCCGAACCTCTCACGTCATTACAGCGAGAGGAGCTTCGCCGCCGGAACATGGATGTGCTCCGCACTCCTATCGTCGGAGAGACCCCCGAAGCCCGGGCCTTGGAGGACGCGCGCTTGGCTAACTTGGCCGAGCGCACTCGACTGGAGAATCTCCAGCGAGCACTCGACGAGCAAGCGCGCCAGCGGGCTCCCGAGTCTAGTCGACGCCAGCTCTTCTCGCCGACGCAGGTATACCGAACCCCAGTTCAGAATTTGGCCACCGCGGCCCGTATAGCAGAATCGATTCAGCCCTCCCAGTCGGAGGCTGGCAGGGGCTTGTTACAGATCAGAGCATTGCTCCGGGCGGCGGGAAACCAGAATTCCGCTGTTTCCCAGTCGCGGAATAGGATCCACAGTCGATCCGTTGCAACAGATACAGTCCAGTCAGCTCACAGCCTGCGGTCGCCCCCGAGGCGTGAGGGACGTGGCGACCGGCATGATCAGTACAGAAGGAATGAGCAGTATGATCACCGATCCGATCGTGATGATCGACGTCGAGTGCCAACCCCTCCCCCGAGGAGTGGGTCATATGCGCCTCGACATCGAGATGACAGGCGCCCTCATAGCATTGGGCAGAGGATTCCCGTCGACCCCAGGGACCCAGGCTTTGACGCGAGATCTGTCCTCGTTCAAGGCTTGGTTGACAGGAATAGGGCTCATCGCGAAGGCCAGAATAGAGATGCGCCCTCTAGTAGCAGAATACGTGTTTAAGGGCCAGAGTGTTTCAGTCGAGCCATCAGAGCCGCAGTGATTCCTCCCAATTTCAGGTTGGCGACTGGAATCAGCAAGTTCACTGGTGAATCTAAGCCTGACACTTGGCTCGAAGATTACCGAGTGGCTGTACAGATTGGCGGTGGCAATGATGAGGTGGCCATGAAGCATTTGCCTCTCATGTTAGAGGGCTCAGCCAGAGTGTGGCTAAATCAGTTGGCACCCAGCAGCATTTACACTTGGGAGGACCTCTCCCGAGTGTTTATCACAACCTTTGAAGGAACATGCAAGCGACCTGCAGGCCTTACAGAGTTGCGGTCTTGCGTGCAGAAGCCGAATGAAACTCTGAGGGAATACATCCAGAGGTGGATCACACTGCATCACTCGGTTGAGAATGTGCCAGACCATCAAGCAGTTTGTGCCTTCAAGGAAGGCGTTAAATACAGAGAGTTGAACCTGAAGTTCCTTCGGACCGGAGAAATGTCCCTGAATCGGATGATGGAAATTGCCACCAAATACGCTAACGGAGAAGATGAAGATCGACTCCGGAGTGGCAAGCAGAAAGCAGTCGCCCAGGAAATCGGAGGCAATTCTAGTCGGAAGCAGAAGCGGAAGGCCGAGCCAGCCGCCCTTGGGGAGGCCCTGGCCGCAGCCCAGGGAAACTTCAAGGGAAAACCCAAGGGCACCTGGAGGACCAAGAAAGTCAAGGATCAGGATGGAAACGATGTTTTGGATCTGCCATGTCACATCCACACCAAGAAAGATGAAGAGGGTAATTTTATTTACCCAAAGCATACCACTCGACAGTGCCGGCTCCTAATCCAGCAGTTTCAAGGCAAACAGTCCAAGGATAAGGAAAAAGAGTCAGACAGAGCCGAGGACAAGGAAGATAGCGACGACGGATACCCCCAAATCAATTCCACCCTGATGATTTTTGCTGATGTCGAAAGCAAAAGTCGACTGAAAGTCATTAGCTGTGAGGTGAATATGGTTGCTCCGGCGACACCCAGTTATCTGAAATGGTCTCAGACTGCCATCACATTCGACCAGTCCGATCACCCTACGCACATTGCCACCCCTGGGAGGCAAGCTTTGGTGGTCGACCCAGTTGTCGAAGTCACTCGACTGACCAAAGTCCTGATGGATGGTGGCAGTGGCCTGAACATATTGTATGCTGAAACATTGAAAAGGATGTGCATTCCGATGTCCAGGCTCAGTGCCAGCAACATGAGCTTCCATGGAGTCATTCCTGGAAAGAAAGCCGAGTCACTCGGCCAGATTGCTCTCGACGTGGTTTTCGGTGATTCAAAGAATTACCGCAGGGAAAAGTTGACATTTGAGGTTGTGGACTTCCAAAGTGCTTATCATGCTATTCTGGGCAGGCCAGCTTATGCATGCTTCATGGCTCGACCATGCTACATGTATCTCAAGTTGAAGATGCCCGGCCCCAGAGGTGTGATCATCGTTACCGGCAATCGGAAGAAAGCATAAGAGTGTTTTCAGAAAGGATCGAAGATTGCTGACGCTCAGATGGCAGTTGTTGAGCTACAAGAGTACCAGAAGACTGCTGATCTGAGTGAACTGCTACGAGCCAAGAAGCATGCTTCAGAATCTGCTTTTCAGTCGTCCGGTGAAACTAAGACAGCTCACATTCACCCGACCGACCCGACGCTGCTCCGACTCACATCTCGACGACGCTCGACTCCAAATAGGAAGAAGCGCTCATCCAGTTCCTCCGTGAGAACTGGGACGTCTTTGCATGGAAGCCTTCTGACATGCCTGGAGTTCCCAGGGGGCTGGCTGAGCACCGTCTACGAGTCGACCCGAAGTTCAAGCCCGTGAAAGAACATCTTCGATAGTCCACCGTCCAGAAGAGGAAAGCTATTGGCGAGGAGGTGGCTCGGCTCTTAGCAGCAGAGTTCATCCGAGAGATCTATCACTCCGAGTGGCTCGCCAATGTTGTCATGGTCCCCAAGAAGGACAAGTCACTTCGCATGTGCATTGACTTTAAACACATCAATCAGGCCTGCCCGAAAGATCATTTCCCTCTCCCCCGCATCGACCAGGTAGTGGACTCGACCGCGGGGTGTGAGCGTTTGTCTTTTCTAGATGCTTATTCAGGGTACCATCAGATCCATCTGTATGGACCCGACGAGATCAAAACGGCTTTCATCACCCCATTTGGGTGCTTCTGTTATGTCACCATGCCCTTCGGCCTCAAGAATGCTGGAGCCATGTTCATGAGGATGATTTAGAAGTGTTTGCTCACTTAGATCAGTCAGAACGTAGAAGCATACATGGATGATATTGTGGTTAAGTCACGGAATGGTTCCGACCTACTAACTGACCTTGCCGAAACCTTTGCTAACCTTAGGAGATATGATATCAAGCTCAATCCATCAAAGTGCACATTCAGAGTTCCAGGTGGAAAGTTACTCGGTTTTCTCGTTTCCGAACGAGGAATCGACGCCAATCCCGAGAAAGTTGGCACCATACTCCGGATGGAGCGCCCTGTGCATGTACACGATGTCCAGAAGCTTACAGGTTGCTTGGCCGCTCTAAGTCGATTCATTTCTCGTCTCGGTGAAAAGGCGTTGCCTCTTTACCAACTGATGAAGAAGTCCGACAAGTTCGAGTGGACTCCAGAAGCTGACGCAGCGTTTGCAGAGCTCAAAGCCCTGCTCTCCACCCAGCCGGTGCTTGCTGCCCCAATCAGCAAAGAGCCTCTGCTGCTGTACATTGCAGCCACGGGACAAGTTGTCAGTACAGTACTCACGGTCGAGCGGGAAGAAGAAGGAAAGGCCTTCAGAGTTCAGCGCCTAGTATATTATCTGTCTGAAGTTTTGACCCCTTCAAAACAAAGATACCCTCACTATCAGAAGCTTGTATATGGGATTTACATGACCATGAAGAAGGTTGCACATTACTTCTCTGACCACTCCATTACAGTCGTCAGCGATGCCCCACTGTCAGAGATTCTGCATAACAAAGATGCAACTGGTCGAGTGGCCAAGTGGGCGATTGAACTCCTTCCCTTAGATATCAAGTTTGAAGCAAAGAAGGCTATCAAGTCCCAAGCAATCGCAGATTTCATCGCCGAGTGGATTGAACAGCAACTTCCGACTCAAGTTCACTCGGAGCACTAGACCATGTTCTTCGATGGATCTAAGATGCTGAATGGTTCCGGTGCTGGGGTAGTTCTAGTCTCCCCCCGAGGAGATAAGCTCAGATATGTTCTCCAGATTCACTTTGATTGCTCCAATAATGAAGCAGAATATGAAGCACTTTTGTACGGGTTGCACATGGCCATTTCACTCGGCGTCCGTCGCCTCATGGTCTACGGCGACTCAAATTTGGTGGTTAATCAGGTGATGAAGGAGTGGGACGTCAGAAGTCCGGCTATGACTAGTTATTGCAATGTAGTGAGAAAGCTAGAAAAGAAATTCGAGGGGTTAGAGCTTCATCACATCCCCCGACTGAAAAATCAAGCAGCTGATGATCTGGCAAAGATAGGCTCCAAGAGACAAGCCATCCCCAGCAATGTGTTTTTGGAGCACATCCGCTCACCGTCAGTCCAGGAGGATCCCTTCGCAGAAGAAGCCCCGCAACCGAAAAGTGCCACAGATCCGACTGAAGTTGAAGTTCCTGCTGTGGTCGACCTAATCATGGAAGTCTTGGCAATCACTCCTGACTGGACGCTACCATACATCGCGTATATCCTAAGGAAGAACTCCCAGAGGACGAGGAAGAGGCTCGACAGATCGTCCGCCGATCCAAGGCCTTCACAGTCATAAAGGGGCAGTTGTATAGAGAAAGCGCGACTGGAATTGGTCAGAAGTGCATAACACTAGAAGAGGGCTGGATAATCCTTGATGATATCCACTCGGGGACCTATGGTCACCATGCGTCCTCTCGGACCATTGTGGCTAAAGCATACCGAGCGGGATTTTACTAGCCTAGAGCAAATGAGATGGCAAAAGAGATAGTCGACAAGTGTGGAGGGTGCCAGTTCTACTCCAACATGTCACACAAGCCTGCGTCAGCCCTGAAGACCATTCCACTCGTCTGGCCCTTTGCTGTCTGGGGACTAGACATGGTTGGTCCACTGAGAACAGGCAGAAGTGGCTTCACTCATGTGCTTGTGGCAGTCGACAAGTTTACCAAATGGATTGAAGCTAAGCCTATCAAGAATCTTGATGCTTGCACTGCTATCAGTTTCGTCAGAGGGCTAACATTCAGATATGGAGTCCCGCATAGCATCATCACTGACAATGGGTCAAACTTCGATTCGGACAAGTTCAAAGATTTTTGCGCCTCTCAAGGCACTCGAGTCGACTACGCATCGGTCGCCCATCCCCAGTCGAATGGACAAGCTGAAAGAGCAAATGGTCTGATTATCAAAGGACTAAAGCCTCGGCTGATGCGTGATCTCAAGCACGTGGCAGGTGCTTGGGTCGACGAGCTTCCGTCAGTTCTGTGGGGATTGAGGACCACCCCTAACCGGTCGACTGGAAGAACTCCATTCTTTCTGGTTTATGGAGCCGAAGCAGTTCTGCCAAGTGATCTTCTTCACAACGCGCCCCGAGTTGAGCTTTACACCGAAGATGAAGCAGAACAGGCCCGGCAAGACGCAGTCGACCTCCTAGAAGAAGAGAGGGAGATGGCCATGATCAGATCGACCATTTATCAGCAAGATTTGCGTCGATTCCACGCCCGGAATGTGAAGAGTCAAGCTTTCCAAGAAGGAGATTTGGTCCTCCGAGTGGATCAATAGAAACCGCACAAATTTGTTCCTACTTGGGAAGGCCCCTTCATCGTCACCAAAGTCCTCCACAATGGAGCATATCACCTCTACAATGTTGATCACCAGATCGACGAGCCACGAGCTTGGAATGTGGAACTACTCCGCCCATTTTACACTTGAGTTCTCCCTTGGACGGGATGTAATAAGAAATTTTTTTCCCGCAGTTCATTTTTATCAAAGACAAGAGTGTTCCAATAATTGCTGTCACTTTTGTTTGCGTGCGAAATCCCTCAGTGGGTGGCTTAGCCGCGAATCCGTTTCGCCTAAGTTTGAAAAATCCTACCGAGTGGAGAGCCAGACTCCCACTCGGGGGCTTAGCTGCAACCCAGTGCTTGCCTAAGTGTTTAAAATCCTACCGAGTGGAGAGCAAACCTCCCACTCGGGGGCTTAGCTGCAGTCCAGCACTCGCCTAAGTTCTCTCACTTAGAGACTTAGCTGCAGTCCGGCACTCGCCTAAGTTTGAAAAAATCCTACCGAGTGGAGAGCGATCCTCCCACTTGGGGGCTTAGCTGCAGTCCAGCACTCGCCTAAGTTCTCTCACTTAGAGACTTAGCTGCAGTCCGGCACTCGCCTAAGTTTGAAAAAATCCTATTGAGTGGAGAGCGATCCTCCCACTCGGGGGCTTAGCTGCAGTCCAGCACTCGCCTAAGTTCTCTCACTTAGAGACTTAGCTGCAGTCCGGCACTCGCCTAAGTTTGAAAAAATCCTACCGAGTGGAGAGCGATCCTCCCACTCGGGGGCTTAGCTGCAGTCCAGTACTCGCCTAAGTTCTCTCACTTAGAGGCTTAGCTGCAGTTAGGCGCTCGCCCTAGTATATAAAAATCCTACCGAGTGGAGAGCAAACCTCCCACTCGGGGGCTTAGCTGCAGCCCAGTGCTCGCCTAAGTGTTTAAAAATCCTACCGAGTGGAGAGAAAACCTCCCACTCGGGGGCTTAGCTGCAGCCCAGTGCTCGCCTAAGTGTTTAAAAATCCTACCGAGTGGAGAGCAAACCTCCCACTTGGGGGCTTAGCTGCAGCCCAGCGCTCGCCTAAGTGTTTAAAAATCCTACCGAGTGGAGAGCAAACCTCCCACTCGGGGGCTTAGCTGCAGCCCAACGCTCGCCTAAGTGTTTAAAAGTCCTACCGAGTGGAGAGCAAACCTCCCACTTGGGGACTTAGCTGCAGCCCAGCGCTCGCCTAAGTGTTTAAAAAACCTACCGAGTGGAGAGCAAACCTCCCACTCGGGGGCTTAGCTGCAGCCCAGTGCTCGCCTAAGTGGTTAAAATCCTACCGAGTGGAGAGCAAACCTCCCACTCGGGGGCTTAGCTGCAGCCCAGCGCTCGCCTAAGTGTTTAAAAATCCTACCGAGTGGGGAGCAAACCTCCCACTCGGGGGCTTAGCTGCAGCCCAGTGCTCGCCTAAGTACAAGACACAACACAAGGTTATTCCGAGTGAAGATCAAGATCCACTCGACGAATCAAACCATGAAGATATTCAACAAGAAATCAAAATCAGATAAAGCCTAAAAGGTCCCAGACCTTAGATCAAAGTACTCAAGCCCTCGGCTCGGCGGAGTTTAACGGTTACAAATCCACTCGGCATTCCGAGGCAAATTTAAAGTGAAGCATAAAAGTTTTTCATTCCTCAAGAGGAGGACTGGAAGGGGCGACGAACTCGTCCAAGTCGATCCCGTCTGCAATACGAGTGGCAGCAGCAATAAAAGTCTCCATGAAGTCCTGAAAGTTGTGCTTCCTGGTATTGGCAACTTGGATGGAGGCCAGCTTTTCTTCTCGCACCTCCTTGCAATGGACGCGGACCAGAGACAGAGCGACATCAGCACCACATCTAGCAGAAGATTTCTTCCATTCCGCCACTCGACCCGGGACTTCATTCAGTCGGACCATCAGGGACTCGAGGTCGTTCTGAAGTGTCGTTCCGGGCCAGAGTGATGTGTCGATCCGCGACATCGCAACCTTCAGCCGAGTAAGATAATCAACAACGCTGGTAACACGAGACTCCAGTCGGAGCACGTTCATAGCAGCCTCGTCCTTCACGAGAGAATTGGCGGGATCCAAGCCTGGCTCCACTCGACTGGTTTCCTCTTTGAAGCTCTGGCAGAATTCTGCAAACACGATTCAAGAATAAGACAGTGGCCGTACGCGGGCTCGGCAACTACAAGACAGCCGGGTTGGAATAATTACCTTCGAGCATGACGAACAGCTTCTTGGCGAGTCCTCCGAGATAAGCCTCCAGATCTTTTGCCTTCCCTGCCAGCTCACCCGCCTTGTCGTGCAGAGCCATCTTCTCCTTCTTCAGTCGACTGGCATCTCGATTAGCTGTCTCAAGAGCAGTTTTCAGTCTGGAGTTCTCCTGTTCAAGGGCTCCGACCGAAGCCAATTTCTCTTCTGCGAGCTTCGTTTTGCTCGAGGCCTCCTTCTGCGCCTCTGCAAGGTCTTGATCCTTCTTCTTCAGAGCTTCCTCCAGTTTATCTGCGGCGCGTCGAGTGGAACCAACATCAAGAATGGACAAGAAAGAAAAGCCACCCGTTAAGAATGGAGAACCTCACCAGCCATACCTTTTGCTTCTTCTTGCGCCTTCTTCAAATTCTCCTGAGCAAGCTTCAAGTTAAGGTTGAGCTGGATCTGCTGATTCTCCAACTCAGTATAGCGAGCTACAAGTTCGCAAGATTTCTATAAAAAGGAAAGTCAGTCGATAGACGTCCAAGATAAGTTGCTTCCGAGTAACTAAGAGACAATGATGATGTTTCTAAGACCACAACCGAATCAAAAACATTCGACAGTAGTCTCGGGGACTACACCCAGTGGGTGCACTCAGCGTGCCCCCACTGGTTCGACCAAAAAAAACAAAGAGAAAGAGAGAAAAAGTCGACTGCCCGCAGTCAACCGGATACAGTTCCACTCGACCTGGCCCGACCAAACCGAGTGAAGAAATACAGCTACAACAACACAATGTAAAGACTACAGTCGACTGCCAGCAGTCCACCGTAGTCTCGGGGACTACACCCAGTGGGTGCACTTAGCGTGCCCCCACTTGTCCAAGGATTGGCAGACACACCCAGTGGGTGTACAGATACAAAGATCTTCGGAAAAGAGACTCTCCAAATAGCATATCAAAACAGACCAAGTGTTGAGTCGACTGACCTGGACGTTGCTCTGAAGAGCCGAACTCGCGTCATAGGCTGCTTGGCTGGCCTCCCGAGCCATCTTCACTTGCTCCATCATGATCCCCGCCTGGCGTATAGCCTCCTTTGCAGCAGCCGCTTGGTCCTCAGGGACGGGGTATGCGGCAAAAAGCGAAGACGGATCCGCAGTCGACGACGAGGGCCACGCACTCGCCAGAGGAACGGAGAAGGTCACAGAAGCCCGAGTGGTGTCACCACCATCCCGAGCCACGGCCTTGGACGCCGGAGCGGATTGGGGGGTCTTGTCAGCCGACGCCCTCTTGTGCCTCCTCACTCTCAACGGACCGTTGTTGTCGTCATCTGGGAGGTCGATAACATGAGGAGGGGCTACAAAGGAAAAGTTCAATCGACCAGATTTGCAATAAATGATCAGTCGACTCAAAGCAGAACGTCAGTAATCGTACCAGGGTTGGAGGTAACAGCATCCTCCATCTCTTGGTCGTCGTCCTTGGCGGAGACCTCAGAAGTAGCAGCGCTGCAAATCTCGAAAGTCAGTCAGTTGGCTCAATGAATCGACCAAGGATTTGTCCATGGTCGACGAAGGAAAGCAAGTTTTCTTATTACCCGGAAATGGTAGGGACAGCTATCTTCATCTTGGGCAGAGCCTTGGGCGGCTTGGACAGCGTCGTGCGTGGGTGCTTGGGAACCTTCCCAGTTGGCGTAGGAGAAGAGGTCTGAGGGCGTTTCGACGAATGCCCAACAGAAGCAGTCGCCTTGCCATGTTCCAGCGCTGGGTCGTGTGTGTGCTTGGACCGCCCCTCTGGGCGAGGGGGTTCGACCTCCTCCTCCTCTTCGCTGGAGTCGACATTGTCGTCTCCCTCTCCTTCACCGTCGGACTCCCACTCGCCTTGGTCGTCCCCACTCTCACCTCCGCTCGCCTCCCCTTCCTCAGTTGGCTCCTGAGCCCCATTGGGCGTCGAGTACATTTCGGTGGTCGCCTAGAAAGCAATAGACAAGACGAAAGTCAATCGACCAACTCAAAGAAGACCAATGCAGAAAACAAGATTTCAGTCGGGAGCATAAAGACATACCTGGTCCACTTCATACGAGTTGTCGAGTGGAGTTACCCTCCTGGCTCCTCGGGGGTTGTCTTTGTTCCCCGTGATGCTCGACAGCCACCCCTCCAGCATCTCGTCGGTGACCTCCTCCGGGTGGATCCGAGTGGTGTCATCGAGACTAGAGTACAACCACATCGGGTGGTCACGGGCCTGGAGCGGTTGGATGCGCCTCTGGAGGAAGACCTCCAGCAGGTCCATCCCAGTCACACCCTCACGGACAAGCTCGACCACTCGACCGGCCAACACTTTGACTTGGGCCCTTTCCTCCGGCGTCAGTTTCAGAGAAGCGGGGTTTTCAGCTCGGTCGAGGGAGAAAGGAGGAAGACCAGTCGACTGTCCTGGGGTCGCCTGGTCCTGACAGTAGAACCAGGTCGCCTGCCAACCACAGACCGACTCCGGGAAAGTAATGGATGGAAAACAGCTCTTCCCCCTCGTCTGGATCGCCAAGCCCCCGCACAACTGGATCACCTGTGTCCTCTCGTCACTCGACTTGGCCTTCTTGACCGATTGAGAACGGCAAGTAAAGATGTGCTTTAAAAGTCCCCAATAGGGGCGGCAACCCAAGAAAGCCTCACACATGGAAATGAAAGCGACAAGGTATACAATGGAGTTGGGAGTAAAGTGGTGGAGCTGCACTCCGAAGAAGTTCAAGAAGCTCCGGAAAAAGGGATGGGGCGGCAGAGAAAACCCTCGGTCGATGTGGGTGGCTAGGAGCACGCACTCACCGTCGCGGGGTTGAGGTTCGATCTCTCCCTCCGAAAGACGCGCGGCTTGGTGGGGAATGACTCCCCCCTCGACCATGTCGTCGAGATCCTCTTGACAGAGCACCGATGACATCCAGTCGCCCTGGATCCAACCTTTGGGCAGAGCGGTCCTAGAGGAGGACCCGCCCCGAGCAGATCTTTTCCCCTTCCCCTGCGCCGCCGCCTTCTTCGCGCGCTCCAGTGCGGAGGTCTTGCCCTTCGTCATCATCGCCGGCGAAGTCTCGCACGGGCCTGCTGCGCTGGGGCGAGAACGGAGGTGGCGGAAGGGCTTGCGAAGGGAGAGAGGAAGAAGAAAGGAGGAGAAGAGAGCGCACTGCTTGGAAACCCCGAGCCGGCGATTTATAAGGGACCGCTTCTGAGTGGCTGACTGGTAGGCCCAGGCTATCCAGTCAAATCCCGCAGCAGACGCGCGTGCAGTACATGGCGAAAAAGGCGACACGGGGATCGAGGAGCTTCCGCTTTATCGCTTCCGATTACTGCGGCCGCTCCCGTCCCGCGCGCTTCCCAAAATCCAAATCCTGTGACATCCACGGGCCACAGAACAACTTGTCAAAACAGAAGACCCCGATCGCGCCGGCGCTCAGTATGTCACAAGCAAAGAAATTCACTCGACGAAAGGCCTGGAATGGATCAAGGCGACTGAAAAAGGTTGGCAACGTCATCCGTGACGATTGACCCAAAACGAGGCGCTCACGTAGCCCAAAGAACCAGTAGGAAAGATCGCCAACTCTTTTCCCACTCTAACCTCGATCCATTCGGGGGCTAATGATGAAGACATGTACCTAGGGTAGGGGCACGGACCTGTCCAAGGAGCCCTACCCTAGGACAGCCCTAGGAGAAGTCACCTTTCAATCGACTTGAAGGTATCCTACTCGACGGGTTCAAGGCACTCGACCAAGAAGCTATCACTCGACCATGAAGCCAACCACTCGACTGCCAGGAGACCTAAAGTCACTCAGCAGGCAAACGGTCGGCTATTAAGTAGTCTTTATGGTCATTATAGCACTTTATTAGGGGCGTTACCAGTAACGCCCAACCTCAAATGTACCTTAAACCCTGCATCACTGAGGGCAGGAGAGGGCCGGCGAACTCTATATAAGCCACCCCCCTCCTCAGTATGAGGGGTTCGCACCCCTGTTATTCACACGCCAGTAATCCAATCGACCGCCTCCGTGCACCGAGACGTAGGGCTGTTACTTCCTCCGCGAAGGGCCTGAACTCGTACATCTTGGTGTGTTTACAACTTCCCAATAGCTGAGATCTAGCCTCTCCATACATACCCCCCTACATCACTGTCAGAGTTAGAACCACGACACATAGTGATACACATATTCATAATATTGAAGCCAAAAGATGCAAAGTTAATAATGATAGTGCAACTTATTTGTGGCATTGCCGTTTAGGTCATATTGGTGTAAAGCGCATGAAGAAACTCCATACTGATGGACTTTTGGAATCACTTGATGCTTGCGAACCATGCCTCATGGGCAAGATGACTAAGACTCCATTCTCCGGAACAATGGAGCGAGCAACTGACTTATTAGAAATAATACATAACTGATGTATGCGGTTCGATGAATATTAAGGCTCATGGCAAGTATCGTTATTTTCTGACCTTCATAGATGATTTGAGCAGATATGGGTATATCTACTTAATGAAACACAAGTCTGAAACATTTGAAAAGTTCAAAGAATTTCGGAGTGAAGTGGAGAAGCATCGTAACAAAAATAAAAATTTCTACGATATGATCGCAGAAGTAAAATATTTGAGTTACGAGTTTGGCCTTCAGTTAAAACAATGTGAAATAGTTTCACTACTCACGCCACCTAGAACACCACAGTGTAATGGTGTGTCCGAACGTCGTAACCGTACTTTATTAGATATGGTGCGATCTATGATGTCTCTTACCGATTTACCACTATCATTTTGGGTTTATGCATTAGAGACAGCTACATTCACATTAAATAGGGCACCATCTAAATCCGTTAAGACAACACCGTATGAACTATGGTTTGGCAAGAAACCTAAGCTGTCATTTCTTAAAGTTTGAGGTTGCAATGCTTATGTGAAATAGTTTCAACCTGATAAGCTCAAACCCAAATCGGAGAAGTAAATCTTCATAGGATACCCAAAAGAAAATGTTGGGTACACCTTCTATCACAGATCTAAAGGCAAGATATTCATTGCTGAGAATGGATCCTTTCTAGAGAAGGAGTTTCTCTTGAAAGAAGTGAGTGGGAGGAAAGTAGAACTTGATGAGGTAACTGTACCTGCTCCCTTATTGGAAAGTAGTTCATCATAGAAATCTGTTCCTGTGACTACTACACCAATTAGTGAGGAAGCTAATGATGATGATTATGTAACTTCAGATCAAGTTACTACCGAACCTCGTAGGTAAACCAGAGTGATATCCGCACCAGAGTGGTACAGTAATCCTATTCTAGAGGTCATGTTACTTGACCATGACGAGCCTACGAACTATGAGGAAGCGATGATGAGCCCATATTCCGTGAAATGGTTTGAGTCCATGAAATCTGAGATGATATCCATGTATAAGAACAAAGTATGGACTTTGATTGACTTGCCCATAGATCGGCGAGCCATTGAGATTAAATGGATCTTCAAGAGGAAGACGGACACTGATAGTAGTGTTACTATCTACAAAGCTAGAATTGTCGCAAAAAGGTTTTCGACAAGTTCAAGGTGTTGACTACAATGAGAGTTTCTCACTCGTATCTATGATTAAGTCTATCCGAATCATGTTAGCAATTGCCGCATTTTATGAAATCTGGCAAATGGATAAACAAAACTGCGTTCCTTAATGGATTTATTAAAGAAGAGTTGTATATGATGCAACCAGAAGGTTTTTTCAATCCTAAAGGTACTAACAAAATATGCAAGCTCCAACGATCCATCTATGGACCGGTGCAAGCATCTCGGAGTTGGAATATATGCTTTGATAAGTTGATCAAAGCATATAGTTTTATACAGACTTGCGGTGAAGCCTGTATTTACAAGAAAGTGAGTGGGAGTACTACAACATTTCTGATAAGTATATGTATGGCATATTGCTGATCGGAGATGATGTAGAATTATTCTGCAAAGCATAAAGGAATGTTTGAAAGGAGTTTTTTCAAAGAAAGACCTCGGTGAAGCTGCTTACATATTGAGCATCAAGATCTATAGAGATAGATCAAGACGCTTAATAAGTTTTTCAATGAGTACATACCTTGACAAGATCTTGAAGTAGTTCAAAATGGAACAGTCAAAGAAGGAGTTCTTGCCTGTGTTACAAGGTGTGAAGTTGAGTAAGACTCAAAACCCGACCACGGCAGAAGATAGAGAGAGAATGAATGTCATTCCCTATGCCTCAGCCATAGGTTCTATAAAGTATGCCATGCTGTGTACCAGACCTATTGTATACCCTGCCCTGAGTTTGGCAATGGGAGTACAATAGTGATCTAGGAGTAGATCACTGGACATTGGTCAAAATTATCCTTAGTGGAATAAGGATATGTTTCTCGATTATGGAGGTGACAAAAGGTTCGTCATAAAAGGTTACGACGATGCAAGTTTTGACACTGATCCAGATGACTCAAAGTCTCAATCTGGATACATATTGAAAGTGGGAGAAATTAGCTAGAGTAGAAGAGTGCAGAGCATTATTTACAAAGAAATTTGCAAAATACTTACGGATCTGAATGTGGCAGACCCGTTGACTAAACTTCTCTCACAAGCAAAACATTATCACACCTTAGTACTCTTTGCGCGTTAATCACATAGCGATGTGAACTATATTATTGAATCTAGTAAACCCTTTGGGTGTTGGTCACATGACGATGTGAACTATGGGTGTTAATCACATGGTGATGTGAACTATTGATGTTAAATCACATGGCGATGTGAACTAGATTATTGACTCTACTGCAAGTGGGAGACTGAAGGAAATATGCCCTAGAGGCAATAATAAAGTTATTATTTATTTCCTTATATCATGATAAATGTTTATTATTCATTCTAGAATTGTATTAACCAGAAACTTAATACATGTGTGAATACATAGACAAACAGTATGTCACTAGTATGCCTCTACTTGACTAGCTTGTTGAATCAAAGATGGCTAAGTTTCCTAGCCATAGACATGAGTTGTCATTTGATTAACGGGGTCACATGATTAGAGAATGATGTGATTGACTTGACCCATTCCGTTAGCATAGCACTTGATCGTTTAGTTTGTTGCTGTTGCTTTCTTCATGACTTATACAAGTTCCTATGACTATGAGATTATGCAACTCCCGTTTACCGGAGGAACACTTTGTGTGCCACCAAATGTCACAACGTAACTGGGTGATTATAAAGGTGCTCTACAGGTGTCTCCAAAGGTACTTGTTGGGTTGGAGTATTTCGAGATTAGGATTTGTCACTCCGATTGTCGGAGCGGTATCTCTGGGCCCACTCAGTAATGCACATCACTATAAGCCTTGCAAGCATTGCAACTAATGAGTTAGTTGCGGGATGATGTATTACGGAACGAGTAAAGAGACTTGCCAGTAACGAGATTGAACTAGGTATTGAGATACCGACAATCGAATCTCGGGCAAGTAACATACCGATGACAAAGGGAACAACATATGTTGTTATGCGGTTTGACCGATAAAGATCTTCGTAGAATATGTAGGAGCCAATATGAGCATCCAGGTTCCACTATTGGTTATTGACCGGAGACGTGTCTCGGTCATGTCTACATAGTTCTCGAACCCGTAGGGTCCTCACGCTTAAAGTTCGATGATGGTTATATTATGAGTTTATGTGTTTTGATGTACCAAAGGAGTTCGGAGTCCCGGATGTGATCGGGGACATTACGAGGAGTCTCGAAATGGTCGAGACGTAAAGATCGATATATTGGACGACTATATTCAGACATCGGAAAGGTTCTGAGTGATTCGGGTATTTTCGGGAGTACCGGGGAGTTACGGGAATTCGTATTGGGCCTTAATGGGCCATACGGGAAAGGAGAGAAAGGCCTCAAAGGGTGTCCGCAACCCTCCCCATGGGCTGGTCCGAATTGGACTAGGGAGGGGGGGCGCCCCCTTCCTTCCTTCTCCTTTTCCCTTCCCTTCCCTTCCCTCCTACTCCTACTACTTGGAAGGGTTCCTAGTTCAACTAGGAAAGGAGGAATCCTACTCCCGGTGGGAGTAGGACTCCCCTAGGGCGCGCCATAGAGAGGGCCGGCCCTCCCCTCCTCCACTCCTTTATATATGGGGCAGGGGGCACCCCAAAGACACAACAATTGATCTCTTGATCTCTTAGCCGTGTGCGGTGCCCCTCTCCACCATAATCCACCTCGGTCATATCGTAGCGGTGCTTAGGCGAAGCCCTGTGTTGATAGAACATCATCATCGTCACCACGCCGTCGTGCTGACGGAACTCTCCCTCAAAGCTCGGCTGGATCGGAGTTCGAGGGACATCATCGAGTTGAACGTGTGCAGTACTCGGAGGTGCCGTGCGTTCGGTACTTGATCGATCGGATCATGAAGATGTACGACTATATCAACCGCGTTGTGCTAACGCTTGCTCTTTCGGTCTACGAGGGTACGTGGACAACACTCTCCCCTCTCGTTGCTACGCATCACCATAATCTTGCGTGTGCGTAGGAAATTTTTGAAATTACTACGTTCCCCAACAGTACATTACCGAGAGGGCCCAGAGACACCTCTCCGACAATCGGAGTGACAAATCCTAATCTCTATCCATGCCAATTCAACAAACACCATTGGAGACACCTGTAGAGCACCTTTATAATCACCCAGTTACGTTGTGACGTTTGGTAGCACACAAAGTGTTCCTCCGGTATTCGGGAGTTGCATGATCACATAGTCATAGGAACATGTATAGTTATGAAGAAAGCAATAGCAACAAACTAAACGATCATCGTGCTAAGCTAACGGATGGGTCAAGTCAATCACATCATTCTCTAATGATGTGATCCCGTTAATCAAATGACAACTCATGTCTATGGTTAGGAAACATAACCATCATTGATTTAACGAGCTAGTCAAGTAGAGGCAAACTAGTGACACTCTGTTTGTCTATGTTTTCACACATGTACTAAGTTTACGGTTAATACAATTCTAGCATGAATAATAAACATTTATCATGATATAAGGAAATATAAATAACAACTTTATTATTGCCTCTAGGGCATATTTCCTTCAGTCTCCCACTTGCACTAGAGTCAATAATCTAGATTACATTGTAATGATTCTAACACCCATGGAGTCTTGGTGTTGATCATGTTTTGCTCGTGAGAGAGGCTTAGTCAACGGTTCTGCAACATTCAGATCTGTATGTATCTTGAAAATCTCTATGTCTCCCTCCTTGAGTTGATCGCAGATGGAATTGAAGCGTCTCTTGATGTGCTTGGTTCTCTTGTGAAATCTGGATTCCTTTGCCAAGGCAATTGCACCAGTATTATCACAAAAGATTTTCATTGGATCCAATGCACTAGGTATGACACCTAGATCGGATATGAACTCCTTCATCCAGACTCCTTCATTTTCTGCTTCTGAAGCAGCTATGTATTCTGCTTCACACGTAGATCTCGCCACGACGCTCTGCTTGGAACTGCACCAACTGACAACTCCACCATCTAATAAAAACACGTATCTGTTTTGTGACTTAGAGTCATCCGGATCAGTGTCAAAGCTTGCATCGACGTAACCATTTATGACGAGCTCTTTGTCACCTCCATATACGAGAAAAATATCCTTAGTCCTTTTCAGGTATTTCAGGATGTTCTTGACCGCTGTCCATTGATCCACTCCTGGATTACTTTAGTACCTCCCTGCTAAACTTATAGCAAGGCACACATCAGGTCCGGTACACAATATTGCATACATGATAGAGCCTATGGCTGAAGCATAGGGAACACCTTTCATTTTCTCTCTATCTTCTAAAGTGGTCGGGCATTAAGTCCGACTCAACTTCACACCTTGTAACACAGGCAACAACCCTTTCTTTGCCTGGTCGATTTTGAACTTCTTCAAAACTTTATCAAGGTATGTGCTTTGTGAAAGTCTAATCAAGCGTCTTGATCTATCTGTATAGATCTTGATGCCCAATATATAAGCAGCTTCACCGAGGTCTTTCATTGAAAAATTCTTATTCAAGTATCCTTTTATGCTATTCAGAGATTCAGTATCATTTCCGATCAACAATATGTCATCTACATATAATATCGGAAATGCTACGGAGCTCCTACTCACTTTCTTGTAAATACAGGCTTCTCCAAAAGTCTGTATAAAACCATATGCTCTGATCACACTATCAAAGCGTATATTCCAACTCCGAGAGGCTTGCACCAGTCCATAAATGGATCGCTGGAGCTTGCACACTTTGTTAGCACCTTTTGGATCGACAAAACCTTCTGGTTGCATCATATACAACTCTTCTTTAAGGTATCCATTAAGGAATGCAGTTTTGACATCCATTTTCCAAATTTCATAATCATAAAATGCGGCAATTGCTAACATGATTCAGACGGACTTAAGCATCGCTATGGGTGAGAAGGTCTCATCGTAGTCAACTCCTTGAACTTGTCGAAAACCTTTTGCAACAAATCGAGCTTTGTAGACAGTAAAATTACCGTCAGTGTCAGTCTTCTTCTTGAAGATCCATTTATTCTCTATGGCCTACCGATCATCGGGCAAGTCAACCAAAGTCCATACTTTGTTCTCATACATGGACCCCATCTCAGATTTCATGTCCTTAAGCCATTTTGTGGAATCTGGGCTCATCATCGCTTCCTCATAGTTCGTAGGTTCCTCATGGTCAAGTAACATGACTTCCAGAACAAGATTACCGTACCACTTTGGTGCGGATCTTACTCTGGTTGACCTACGAGGTTCGGTAGTAACTTGATCAGAAATTTCATGATCATCATCATTAGCTTCCTCACTTACTGGTGTAGGAATCACTGGAACTGATTTTAGTGATGAAGTACTTTCCAATAAGGGAGAAGGTACAATTACCTCGTCAAGTTCTACTTCCTCCCACTCACTTCTTTCGAGAGAAACTCCTTCTCTAGCAAGGATCCATTCTTAGCAACGAATATCTTGCCTTCGGATTTGTGATAGAAGGTCTACCCAACAGTCTTCTTTGGGTATCCTATGAAGACACATTTCTACGATTTGGGTTTGAGCTTATCAGGTTGAAGCTTTTTCACATAAGCATTGCAACCCCAAACTTTAAGAAACGACAACTTGGGTTTCTTGCCAAACCACAGTTCATAAGGTGTCATCTCGACAGATTTAGATGGTGCCCTATTTAATGTGAATGCAGCTGTCTCTAAAGCGTAACTCAAAAATGCTAGGGTAAATCAGTGAGAGACATCATAGATCGCACCATATCTAGTAAAGTACGATTACGACGTTCAAACACACCATTACGCTGTGGTGTTCCAAGTGGCGTGAGTTGCGAAACAATTCCGCATTGTTTCAAATGAAGTCCAAACTCATAACTCAAATATTCGCCTCCATGATCAGATTGTAGAAATTTGATTTTCTTGTTACGATGATTTTCCACTTCACTCTGGAATTCTTTGAACTTTTCAAATGTTTCAGACTTATGTTTCATTAAGTAGATATACCCATATCTGCTCAAATCATCTGTGATGGTGAGAAAATAACGATATCCGCCTCGAGCTTCAATGTTCATTGGACCACATACATCAGTATGTATGATTTCCAATAACTCTGTTGCTCGCTCCATTGTTCCGGAGAATGGAGTTTTAGTCATCTTGCCCATGAGGCATGGTTCGCAAGTACCAAGTGATTCATAATCAAGTGATTCCAGAAGTCCATCAGAATGGAGTTTCTACATGCGCTTTACACCAATATGACCTAAACGGTAGTGCCACAAATAAGTTGCACTATCATTATCAACTCTGCATCTTTTGGTTTCAATACTATGAACATGTGTATCACTACTATCAAGATTTAGTAAAAATAGACCACTCATCAGGGGTGCATGACCATAAAAGATATTACTCATATAAATAGAACAACCATTATTCTCTGATTTAAATTAATAACCGTCTCGCATCAAACAAGATCCAGATACAATGTTCATGCTCAACGCTGGCACCAAATAACAATTATTTAGGTCTAATACTAATCCCGTAGGGTAGATGTAGAGGTAGCGTGCTGACGGCGATCACATCGACTTTGGAACCATTTCTCACACGCATCGTCACCTCGTCCTTAGCCAATCTTCGCTTAATCTGTAGCCCCTGTTTCGAGTTGCTAATGTTAGCAACTGAACCAGTATCAAATACCCAGGCACTACTGCGAGCATTATTAAGGTACACATCAATAACATGTATATCAAATATACCTTTCAATTTGCCATCCTTCTTCTCCGCCAAATACTTGGGGCAGTTCCGCTTCCAGTGACCAGTTCCTTTGTAGTAGAAGCACTCAGTCTCAGGCTTAGGTCCAGACTTGGGTTTCTTCACTTGAGCAGCAACTGGCTTGCTGTTCTTCTTGAAGTTCCCCTTCTTCCCTTTACCCTTTTTCTTGAAACTGGTGGTCTTGTTGACCATCAACACTTGATGCTCCTTCTTGATTTCTACCTCCGCAACTTTTAGCATTGCAAAGAGCTCAGGAATCGTCTTATCCATCCCTTGCATATTATAGTTCATCACGAAGCTCTTGTAGCTTGGTGGCAGTGATTGAAGAATTCTGTCAATGACACTATCATCAGGAAGATTAACTCCCAGTTGAGTCAAGTGGTTGTGGTACCCAGACATTCTGAGTATATGTTCATTGACAGAACTATTCTCCTCCATCTTGCAGCTGTAGAACTTATTGGAGACTTCATATCTCTCAATCCGGGCATTTGCTTGAAATATTAACTTCAACTCTTGGAACATCTCATATGCTCCATGACATTCAAAATGTCGTTGAAGTCCCGGTTCTAAGCCGTAAAGCATGGCACACTGAACTATCGAGCAGTCATCAACTTTGCTCTGCCAGGTGTTCATAACATCTGGCGTTGCTCCTGTAGCGGGTTTGTCACCTAGCGGTGCTTCCAGGACGTAATTCTTCTGTGTAGCAATGAGGATAATACTCAAGTTACGGACCCAGTCCGTGTAGTAGCTACCATCATCTTTCAACTTAGCTTTCTCTAGGAACGCATTAGAATTCAACAGAACAACAACACGGGCCATCTATCTACAACAACATAGACATGCAAAATACTATCAGGTACTAAGTTGATGACAAATTAAAGTTCAATTAATCAAATTACTTAAGAACTCCCACTTAGACATATATCTCTCTAATCATCTAAGTGATCACGTGATCCATATCAACTAAACCATGCCCGATCATCACGTGAGATGGAGTAGTTTTCAATGGTGAACATCACTATGTTGATCATATCTACTATATGATTCATGCTCGACCTTTCGGTCTCAGTGTTCCGAGGCCATATCTGCATATGCTAGGCTCGTCAAGTTTAACCCGAGTATTCTGCATGTGCAAAACTGGCTTGCTCCCGTTGTATGTGAACATAGAGCTTATCACACCTGTCAGCGTTCTAGGAACGGGGGTCCCTAGACTTGCCTGCCTGCGGCCTGCGGCGTGGCTCAAAGGGGGGCCCAGCATGGCCCATCTTCACCAACACGGACCCAAGACCCTCGCGAGGGGCCAGGCCTCGCGAGGCGGACGACGCGAAGCTTCCTCAGGCACGGCCTCATCAGGCTGGCTCGCGAGGAGGCAGAGAGATCAAGGCGGGGTACCTCACGAGGTGCCCGTGACGCAAGCCATGACGACCGAAGGCGCCAGGCGGGTGCCAGCCCGCGCAGCGTCCTTCTTTCCCCTTTGGTGCAAAGGGAGCAAGCGCAACCGCGGAGTACCGAGGCATCAGGCAAAGGTTGCCATTTCGGTGCAAAAAGACCAAGACCAGGAGGACTGCAAGATGGAGGTCATCGTGGAGCCCAAGACGGCGTCACCACCAGAGCTTTGTGCAGGCGAAGACTACATTTGTCAGGATAGCTAGTACTAGCTATCCCCCTTCAAATTAGCCCGCCATTGTTGGCTCCCTTCCCGCTCGATATTTGGGAAGAGGACCAGGGCCTCTATAAATAGGACCAGCCACCCACAAAGGAGGGGAGAGAACGAAGGGACAACGGGAAGAGATCTGGTAGAACCCTAGCAGAGAGAAAGCAACCAAGCAGAGAGAGAGAGAGAGAGAGAGAAGAGTGACTGAACTCCTCCCAGCAGTTCATCCCCCCAGCCAAGAGCAGACCCTCGCGAGGCTGTTCTTCCTTGTATTGTTCATCATCATTAGCCCAAGAGGCAATCCACCACACCACACACTGGAGTAGGGTATTACACCGCAACGGTGGCCCGAACTAGTATAAACCCTGTGTCATTTGTGTTGTTCTTTCCATTGCTTAGATCTTAGCGAGGCAAAGGGGTGCAGGTAGGTAGGAGGCGAAATCTCCGCGCGCATCCCAGTGTTCGAACCTCAAGGGTCTGCCGGAACCCGAAATCCGACATTTGGCGCGCCAGGTAGGGGTGCACCGGAATTCGTCTTCCACCGCCCCGTTCTCCTCCGACCATCGCGCCCATATCTGACGCTCGCCGGGCCCGCGCCGAGCGCCGGGCCGCTCTTGCTTCCCGCGTCGCCCAGACGGCTCCTGTCGGCGGGCCTCCTCGCCGTTCCCCGTCACCTGCCGTCAACGCCGCCACCGGCCCGGCGGGGGACGAGCAGCAAGCATCGTCTCAGCATCCGTTCGTGCGGCAAGACGGCCGCACCGCTACTCCCTTGCTCACCCCAGCTGGTTCTTCGTCCCGCGCGCTCTGTGCACCCATGGAGGCTCGAGCTGCGCTCATCGCGGCAAACGAGCTCTTGCGCTACTGCCCTGTCGACGACGTCTACGAAGAATGGCTCGACCGCGTCGCCGAGCTCGTCCGCGCCGCGGGGGGCTCTCTTGCGCGGTCCGCTCTGCTAAACCGCACCCTGCCCCGCGCGGGCGACGAAGCTCCGGCGGCGCCCCGGCCGCCTCCTCCACAAGAAGGCGTCATGGCTCCAAGGCGTGTGGCCCCTGGGCGGAACCCGCTCCGTCAGGTGCCAGCGCGGCAAGAGCAGAGCTGCCAAGAAGTCCCTCGCCCGCAAGAAGCTGCCCGGGCGCTCCCTGCTCCAGCACGTCGCGACCATGCTCCTGCTCTCGCACGTCAAGACCTAGCTGCAGTGCGTGGGGACATGCAAGACCAAGCTATATGTCACCCAAGGCCTCCCGTGGCCACAGCAGGCTGCCGTGCCTTCACCACCGAGCTACGCAGCATCGAGTGGCCCGGCAAGTTCAAGCCGAACCTGCCTCCTCGTTACGACGACACGTTTGACCCTGTGGAGTTCCTCCAGCTCTACGAGTTGGGCATCGAAGTTGCCGACAGAGACGAGAAGGTCATGGCGAACTGGTTTCCCATGGCGCTCAAGGACGGGGCCGCACTTGGCTCCTGAACCTGGCTCCAGGCACGATCTCCTCCTGGGACGAGATGCGCACCCGCTTCATCGCCAACTTCCAAGGTACTCGTGACCAGCCACCCGCTGTGAGCGACATGCGCCGCATCAAGCAACAACCCAGAGAGACCCTGCAGAAGTACATCCAGCGCTTCAACAACGCACGCCTCAAGATTCCCAAGGTGACTGAGGAGGCCATCATCTCAGCCTTCTCTGACGGCGTGCGTGATGTCAAGATGAAGGAGGAGCTGGCGATGCATGAAGACCTGTGCACTTCCTTGGAGATGTTCAACTTGGCGACCAAGTGCGCCAGGGCTGAGGAAGGGCGTCTCTCCCTCCTCGAGCTGCCTGCCGTAGACCCAGAAGAGAAGAAGCCTAAGGCCAAGGGCGTGAAGTGCAAGGGGGCTGCCGTGCTCGCGGCAGAACCAGACACCAAGCGGGGAAGAGATCAGCCCGAACCTCCCAAGGGCAGCCGGTACTGTGTGTACCACGACCTCCACACCCACAACACCAACGAATGTCAAGAGCTCCGAGCCGTGCGGGAAGGAAGGATCGGCCATCGCCCGACCGCGGTGACTGGGGCTACGGTCGAGGAGGAGAAGGAACGCAGGACGCTGGGAAGACCGTGGCCCGTGCCAAGGGTGGCGCGATGAACCTTGCGAGGATCGCTGGCAAGACCCGCCTCGCGAGGGAGACTGGAGGGATCAGCCTCGCGAGGATCGCCTGCATGGCAACGCAGGCCTCTCTCCGCTGCAGCCATAGCCAAGAAGAAACGAGGACCGCCACCAAGACGAGGGGGCTGGGGGCTTCTAGGAGCCGCGCGCGATCGCCTGCATCCTGGGCGGGGCTCAGGCCCCAGCCTCTCAATGCATCTTCAAGCAGTTCGCCCGTGGAGTGAATGCAGTCCTCCCCAGGCTTGAAGCCACGCGCCCTCTCAGGTGGTCAGTGTGCGCCATCACGTTCAGCTCAGCAGATCAGCTCAAGTGTGCGGCTACAGCCGGAGTCCTCCCGATGCTTTGTTCCCCAATCATCAGCAACGTGGTGGTCACAAAGACCATCATCGATGGCGGGGCAGGGCTCAACGTCCTGTCCGTGGAAACATTCAACAATCTCCAAGTGCCCTACAGCCAGCTTCAGCCAACCAAGCCCTTCTTCGGAATCACCGACGGCTCCACGGTCCCGATTGGGCAGGTCCGCCTCCCTGTCACCTTCGGGGCACGCGACAACTACCGTACTGAGCACATCGACTTCGACGTCGCTCACATTTGCCTGCCGTACAACGCCATCCTTGGGTACCCGGTGCTGGCCAAGTTCATGGCCGTAACTCAGCACGGCTACAACATCCTCAAGATGCCAGGAAGTGGCGGAGTCATCACGGTGCCCTGTGAAGAAAAAGACGCGGTGTGTTCCCTGGAATGAGCCTTTCAGGCCGCGTCACTGGAAGACCCGGATCGCGGAAGCAGGAGGCTTCCCGAGACCGCCCCCAAGAAGAAGAAGACATTGTCCGGCCCGGCCCCTCAGGAGGTAGTCCCCTATGGGCCCGTGCCTGCCCAGGGGGAACCTCCTTCCATCGCATAGGAAAGCGCGCCCGGTGCCCTCCTCAGGCAGGGCTCGGGGGCTCTCCCCTAGAGGGCCACCGACCTGGCTAGGGTCACGAGGGAGGCGCTTGGGCACCACGTGGAGGCGTGTTTCAAAGCACGTTTCCCTCAAGAAGGAGTAAGGCAAAGGAGGGCCAGACCCTCAGGAGTTTGTCAGCAAGGCCATTCAGGAGCTACAGGAGTCAAGGGTCATGAAAGGCGGCCGCCGTCTACCAGCAGTGGCTCCCCATCCAGGCGAGGGTGGTGGGCTGCGCGTCTGCATCGACATACCAGGGCTCAACCGAGTCGCCTCTCTGGAGTGCCTCTGGCCCTCGCGAGTGGGGCGCTGCGGAGGTCCACCCCACAGCTACGTTCGCATGCCTTACGGCTTGCCGAACGCGGCTGTCACGTACCAGCGCCTCATGGGGGGCATCATGGCGGCACAAGAGGCCAGGCGTTCCGCAGCCCTGGTGGAGATGGAGATAGCCTGCAGGGAGCCACCAGCGCCTCCGGAGCCTCCTCAGGCCTCTGGGCCTGGGGGCTCGTGATGAACGGCTTCCGCAGCCCACCGAGTCTGCTACACCAACACCCCTTCGTCCTCAACATCATCAGGTGACATCTTTCAAGTTTTACTTCCAGCTGGGAGCGCCCCCCAGGGCTGCATTATTCCCAGGCCGCGTGGGTCCGTCCCTGTGGCATGTATCCCTTTTATTTCATGTTGTTAGCTTACCTTGTTGGGGGCGCCCCTCGGGCTGCACGATCCCCAAGTCGCTCGGGCCAGACCCAGCGGCGTGTATCTCATTTGCAGTTATTTCCGGTTATGCGTCATACCCACCATGCTTGATTATTCGTTGCCGGTCCACGGCACCTCTTCTTCTCCACGTCGACCACTTGCACGTTAAAGGGGGGGTACCTGAGCATCGCGACTCAGGGCTCTTACTGGCTCTCCAGCCCTCACCCTCTGGCCTTGTCCACGGCATCGCGACCTGGCATACCAGCCACGGCTGAGACCAGCTCGAGGGCCGGGACCCGAGGACGTAGAGTGCCGGCATCTAACCAAATTTGCAGGAACACATCACAAGATAAGGCACAGTGCTAGGCGCAACCCGCCTAGAGGTAGGGCCCCATGAGTCCCGTGCTGGCTCACGGGTGCCCAGATACACCTCACCAGGCCCTACCGTTCCAGTCACGTGTTAGGGCGGGGCTGTACACGCCCCGGGGGCTCCTCCCGGAGGGGAGCCCCCTCCCACGTACCAGTGGAAGCACCATGCTCCGCGCTGGCTGACGACACTGCCGAGGAGCGGCTATGCCCGTACACATACGGAAGCGCTATGCTCCGCGCTGGTGATAAACAACTGAGGGTGGCCCCTGGGCCGCATCAACCTCAGGGAGCCCAGAGCTCAGTGTCTAGCCTCATCGTACGGCTCCCCTCGGGAGTGTCGCGCAAGGGGGCTGGGCACGGGGGCTGCGCCTGGGTCCACGCCCAGACGCACGCCACCCAACCAGGCCCCCAGGGCCTGGTTCGTCGCGCCGTCTCTCCCCGAGCGGAGCCAAGGTACGAAGGCCGTTTGAGCGTCAAGGGGGACTCCTGAGCATCGCGACTCGGGAGCCTAACTGGTCACGTAGCCCCTCACTCCTTAGTTCCGAAAGGTAACGGCGGTTGAGGTATGCGCGCGGCCGGGCTCTGCAGACGTAGAACGGTAGATCCACCCACATCACACCTCCCTACTCGCTGTTCGTGCGCCAAGGGGACTCCTGAGCATCGCGACTCAGGAGCCTAACTTGTCACGTAGCCCCTCGCTCCTTGGTCCCGTCCTGGTTTCCGGTCGGGGCTAACGGCGGCTGAGGTATGCGCGGGGCCGGGCTCTGCCGGCATATGAACATAAGCAAGTAGGAAGGGAAAAGCATAAATTTCAAGGAATTCAAAAGCAAATATTACAGTCCACACTATTATCTCATGCCAAACGCAAGTTTAAATGCCTCCCCGAGGCATGATATATGTGCAGGAATTAAAGGCAGGACAGGAGCCACAACGGAGTCACTTGTCAGCGGTGGAGCAGCGCGGAGTGGGTTCGCCTCATGGAGCAGCGGGGTCGGCAGCGCCTTGCTTCGGCTTGGTGCTGAAGGCCCAGAACTTCCCCAGCAGAGCCTCCGCGTGACCCTTCACGGCCTCGGCAGCGGCAGCGGCACGCTCGCCGCTTACTGGCTCTAGCAAGCCTGTCGAGGTCGATGTGGGTGAGGACCCGCGTCAGCGCTGCAGAGACAGGACACTCGCCTCGGCCTCGCCGTGGGGCCAAGGCCAAGGGCGACATCTTCAAGAGCGCGAACCAGGAAGGGAAGCAGCTTGGCAGGGGCCGTCCTCGGCGCCAGCAAGCGGGCTCTCCAGGCCGCTGTCGTAAAGTGTCCTCAGCGAGGAGCGAGCCTTCGCCTCCATCTCCGTGAAGGCCACGCGGTCCTCGGCAAGAACCAGGGCCTTGTCGTCCAGCTCGGCCTTCCTCGCCCCCAACTCCTGCTCCAGCGCGCCTAGGCGGTCACGGCGCTTCCTGAGCTTGACCTCCCTCTCCTTGACGGCCGCCTCGCGAGCCTTCACGCCTTCTTCCTGCTCTTGGCGAAGGCGGGCCTCTTTCGCGAGCTGGTCCCGCAGGCCCTTGCAGCTCGTCCTCCAGCGCCTTGCAGCGACCACGGACGTCGACCACCTCCCCCAGGGCTGCGTCACGAGTAGCCTTCGCCTCAAGGATGGCCTGCCTCTCCTCATCGCAAGCCGTCGAGGCCTGGACCAGCGCCGCCCGAATCGAAGCGTCGGAGCGAATCCCATCCTGAAGCCAGCTCCAAGCGCCCGGCCACCAAGCGAGGGTCAGCGCCAAGAAGATCCTGCCGCAGCCGGTCCAGCTCAGCAGCAACATGATCCAGAATGGCAGGAGGAGTTGGAGAGACAACAGTCGGTGGAGTAGGAGGAGAAGGCGGCAGCGCGACCACAGCATCCTGAGGCGGAGCTTGCTTCGCCCCAACGGCTGTAGTGGCGGCAGCAGGCAAAGGCACCTCGGGAGTCACTTGGGCCATGGGGGCTGAGCTCGCCCCAGCCGGCTCAACCAGGCCTCACGAGGACGACCCGGGTAGGAGAAGCCCCTGCGTCATGGTCACCTTCCTTCGCGGGCAGAGGCGCTGCCACGGATGGAACCTCAGGAGCTCCCTTTGTCTTCTTTGCTGCGGGCGCCGGCCTATCCAAGAGATGTGGATGTCAAGCCTCAGGAGCAGAACAAGAAATAAAGACAAGAATCAAGCGCTTACGGGTCGTCGCCAGTGAGCTCAGGCAGCCTCCGGCCAAATTTGAAGCCTGAAAGCCGGCTGGAAGGGTAAACCTTGGGAAGCTCGGGAGCGGAAGGCGCGGTCCGCCTCAGGGCCGGGGCAGACCCGCGGGAGATCAGCCCGGTCCTGTCCTTCTTCGGGATCGGGGGCAAGCTCCCGGCGCCCTGCTCATCATCATCCTCGTAGTCAACGCTCGGAGAGAGGCAGAGAGCACGGGACCTGCGCCGGGGGAAGGGAGCCCTCGACTCTCCGTCAGTCGCCTCGGAGTCAGGCCTTTTTTCCCGCTCCCCTCCTTCCTCCTCTTCGCTGGAGTCGTCGGAGGACACATCCACTGATTCCCCGGGAGTTTAAATGGGCACGGGCCCATCCCCGTTGAAGACGGACATGGACTCCACTACCTGCTCCCAGTCGTCGCGGAGGAACAAGGGCGTAGGAGCGCCCTCCAACCTCGCCACATCACCCCCGACCAGAGATTGGAGGACCGCAGCCAGATCTTCGTCGGCCAAGGCCGCGGGGTTCGGATGGGGCCTCCACATCGGAAGTGAGTACTGCCGAAGCGGAGCCAGCTGGTGCTCCAGGAATTCCCTCAGCAGCGACGCACCGGTCAGCTTCGCCGCCGCCATGTTGGCCGGCCTCAGATCCACGTCCATCTTCTCCAGCACCAGCTTCGCGCGGGGGTCTGCGAGCTCCGCTCGACCCCAATCGCTGGAGCTCATGGGTTGCTCCGTGGGCAAGATTAGCCGAGGATGGATGCGCCCAGCGTCTTCCAAGACCCACTTGCTCCTAAAGCCCTCAATCCTTTTCCTGGGGTTCGAAATGGCAATGGCGCCACCTTACGCGATGAAGCTCGCGCACGCGGAAGCAGGACCGCAAGAGGTCCGGAGGTAGAAGTAGTGGCGCAGCAAGGCCACTGAGGGCTGCACCCCTACGTGAGCCTCGCAGTAATAGGCGAAGATTGGCAGGAGAAGGACGGAGTTGGGGTGGAGATGCAGAGCCTGTAGCTTATAATGGCGGAGGACAGAGAAGAAGAACTCGGAGAAGGGAGGCACCAGGCCAGTAGCAATGGCACTTAGGAAGAACGGATAGAAGGTGCTCCCTTGACCCTCAGGGGTGGCGGAGCCGGCCTTGAAAGCCTTCGCCCCGTCGATGCCCCGCGCCGCTGCCATCCGGCTCAACCGGGCAAGGCTCGCCTCCGACACGTTCGGTGAGTCTAGGGCATGCGAGTACCAAGCTACGGCCGGGGACTAATGAGGCGCCATGGCTTCCTAGGTCACGCGGTCGGAGTAGATCTGGAAACTTTGGAGGAAGGAAGGAGAGGTGCAAGAAAGGGGATCTGAGAAGCAACCGGAGAAAGTAAAAAGCAAAGCCTAGGCAGATGCCGCTCCTTTATCAACTTGCACGGTTGCTAAGGCGCTCACGTCCAATCAACCGCCACGCGGCGCCCAAGGCCGCAGGCTGTTATGGCCCGCGGCGCTTCGCTCTTGCCCTTCCGCCTCCCTGCACGGCCAAGTACGGGCGTGCCTTGGGCCCGGGGGCTACTGTCGGCGTTCTGGGAATGGGGGTCCCCAGACTTGCCTGCCTGCAGCCTGCGGCGTGGCTCAAAGGGTGGCCCAGCATGGCCCATCTTCACCAACACGGACCCAAGACCCTCGCGAGGGGCCAGGCCTCGCGGGGCGGACGACGCGGAGCTTCCTCAGGCACGGCCTCATCAGGCTGGCTCGCGAGGAGGCGGAGAGATCAAGGCGGGGTACCTCACGAGGTGCCCGTGACACAAGCCATGACGATCGAAGGCGCCAGGCGGGTGCCAGCCCGCGCAGCGTCCTCCTTTCCCCTTTGGTGCAAAGGGAGCAAGTGCAACCGCGGAGTACCGAGGCATCAGGCAAAGGTTGCCATTTCGGTGCAACAAGACCAAGACCAGGAGGACTGCAAGACAGAGGTCATCGTGGAGCCCAAGACGGCGTCACCACCAGAGCTTTGTGCAGGTGAAGACTACTTTTGTCAGGATAGCTAGTACTAGCTATCCCCCTTCAAATTAGCCCGCCATTATTGGCTCCCTTCCCGCTCGATATTTGGGAAGAGGACCAGGGCCTTTATAAATAGGACCAGCCACCCACAAAGGAGGGGAGAGAACGAAGGGACAACGGGAAGAGATCTGGTAGAACCCTAGCAGAGAGCAAGCAAGCAGAGAGAGAGAGAGAGAGAGAGAGAGAGAGAGAAGAGTGACTGAACTCCTCCCAGCAGTTCATCCCCCCAGCCAAGAGCAGACCCTCGCGAGGCTTTTCTTCCTTGTATTGTTCATCATCATCATCCCAAGAGGCAATCCACCACACCACGCACTGGAGTAGGGTATTACACCGCAACGGTGGCCCGAACCAGTATAAACCCCGTGTCATTTGTGTTGTTCTTTCCATTGCTTAGATCTTAGCAAGGCGGAGGGGTGCAGGTAGGTAGGAGGCGAAATCTCCGTGCGCACCCCAGTGTTCGAACCTCAAGGGTCTACCGGAACCCGAAATCTGACAACACCCGATCATCACGTGGTGTCTCAGCACGACGAACTATAGCAACGGTGCATACTCAGGGAGAACACTTATACCTTGAATTTTAGTGAGAGATCATCTTATAATGCTACTGCCGTACTAAGCAAAATAAGATGCATAAAGGATAAACATCACATGCAATCAATATAAGTGATATGGTATGGCCATCATCATCTTGTGCCTTTGATCTCCATCTCCAAAGCACCGCCATGATCACCATCGTCACCGGCTTGACACCTTGATCTCCATCGAAGCATCATTGTCGTCTCGCCTACTATTGCTTCTACGACTATCGCTACCGCTTAGTGATAAAGTAAATCAATTACATGGCGATTGCATTTCATACAATAAAGCGACAACCATATGGATCCTGGCAGTTGCCGATAACTGTGTTACAAAACATGACCATCTCATACAAAAAATCAGCATCATGTCTTGACCATATCACATCACAACATGCCCTGCAAAAACAAGTTAGACGTCATCTACTTTGTTGTTGCAAGTTTTACATGGCTGCTACGGGTTGAGCAAGAACCATTCTTACCTACGCATCAAAAACCACAACGCGGTATAGTGATTGCTTTTTGATCTTCAGAAAGAACCCTGTTCATTGAATCCGATTCAACTAAAGCTGGAGAAACAGACACCCACTAGCCACCTGTGTGCGAAGCACGTCGGTAGAACCAGTCTCGCGTAAGCGTACACATAATGTCGGTCTGGGCTGCTGCATCCAACAATGCCGCTGAATCAAGAATCAACTAGTGATGGCAAGCAATGTGTATACACCCACGCCCACAACTCCTTTGTGTTCTACTCGTGCATATAACATCTACGCATAAACCTTGCTCGGATGCCGCTGTTGAGGAACGCAATAATTTCAACGAGAGGGGAGAGTATCATCTATGTACCCTCGTAGACCATAAACAGAAGCGTTATGACAATGCGGTTGATGTAGTCGTACGTCTTCACGATCGACCGATCTAGTACCGAAGATATGGCACCTCCACAATCTGCACACGTTCAGCTCGGTGACGTCCTGCGAACTCACGATCCAGTAGAGCTTCGAGGGAGAGTTTCGTTAGCACGACGACGTGATGACGGTGATAATGTTGCTACCGGAACAGGGCTTCGCCTAAGCACCGCTACGATATTACCGAGGTGGATTATGGTGAAGGGGGGCACCACACATGGCTAAAAGATCAATGATCAACTTGTGGGGTGCCCCCTCCCCCGTATATAAAGGAGTAGAGGAGGGGAGGGGCCGGCCCTCTCTATTGCGAGCCCTAGGGGAGTCTTACTCCCACCGGGAGTAGGATTTCCCCCTTCCATGTAGTAGGAGTAGGAGAGAAGGAAGGGGAGGAGAGGAGAAAGGAAGGGGGGCACCCTCCCAATTCGGATTGGGCTAGGGGGGCGCGCCTCCCACCTTTTCCTTCCCTCTCCTCTTTTCCACTAAGGCCCAATAAGGCCCATATACTCCCCGAGGGGTTCCGGTAACCTCCCGGTACTCCAGAAAATGCCCAAACTTATCCGGAACCATTCCGATGTCCAAATATAGGCTTCCAATATATCAATATTTATGTCTCGACCATTTCGAGAATCCTCATCATGTCCGTGATAAAATCTGGGACTCCGAACTACCTTCGGTACATCAAAACACATAAACTCGTAATACCGATCGTCGCCGAACGTTAAACGTGCGGACCCTACGGGTTGGAGAACTATGTAGACATGACCGAGACATGTCTCCAGTCAATAACCACTAGAGGAACCTGGATGCTCATATTGGCTCCTACATATTCTATGAAGATCTTTATCTGTCAAACCGCATAACGGTATATGTTGTTCCCTTTGTCATCGATATGTTACTTGCCCGAGATTCGATCGTCGGTATCTCAATACCTAGTTCAATCTCGTTACCAGCAAGTCTCTTTACTCGTTCCGTATGCTACATTCCGTAACTAACTCATTGGCTACATTGCTTGCAATGCTTATTGTGATGCACATTACCGAGAGGGCCCAGAGATACCTCTTCGACAATCGTAGTGAAAAATCCTAATCTTGATCCATGCCAACTCAACAAATGTCGGCGTTCTGGGAATGGGGGTCCCCAGACTTGCCTGCCTGCAGCCTATGGCGTGGCTCAAAGGGGGCCCGGCACGACCCATCTTCACCAACACAAGACTCAAGACCCTCGCGAGGGGCCAAGCCTCGCGGGGCGGATGACGTGGAGCTTCCTCAGGCGCGGCCTCGTCAGGCTGGCTCACAAGGAGGCGGAGAAATCAAGGCGGGGTACCTCGCGAGGTGCCCGTGACACAAGCCATGACGACTCAGGGCGCCAGGCGGGTGCCAGCCCGCGCAACGTCCTCCTTTCCTCTTTGGTGCAAAGGGAGCAAGCGCAGCCGTGGAGTACCGAGGCATCAGGCAAAGGTTGCCATTTCGGTGCAACAAGACCAAGACCAGGAGGACTACGAGATGGAGGTCACCGTGGAGCCCAAGACGGCGTCATCACCAGAGCTTTGTGCAGGCGAAGACTACTTTTGTCAGGATAGCTGATACTTGCTGTCCCCCTTCAAATTAGCCCGCCATTGTTGGCTCCCTTCCCGCTCAATATTTGTGAAGAGGACCAGGGCCTCTATAAATAGGACCGGCCGCCCATAGAGCAAGGGGTTGGAAGAAAGGAAGGGGAGGCTCGATAGAGAGGTTGGAAGCATAGAGAGAGAGAGAGAGAGAGAGAGAGAGAGAGAGAGAGAGAAAGGTGGCTGAACTCCTCCCAGCAGTTCATTGCCCCAGCCAAGAGCAGACCCTCGCGAGGCTGTTCTTCCTTGTATTGTTCATCATCATCAGCCCCAAGAGGCAATCCACCCACCACACACTGGAGTAGGGTATTACACCACAACGGTGGCCCGAACCAGTATAAACCTTGTGTCCCTTGTGTAGTTCTTTCAGTAGTCTAGATCCTTGCGAGACGGAGAGGTAGAAGACGTAATATTCATGCACACCCCAGAGTTTGAACCTTAAGGGTCTGCCGGAACCCGAAATCCGACATTTGGCGCGCTAGGTAGGGGTGCGCCGGAATTCGTCTTCCACCGCTCCGTTCTCCTCCGACCATCATGCTCATGTCTGAAGCTCGACGAGCCCGCGCAGAGTGCCGGACCGCCCCCGAACTCGTCCGCGCCACAGGGGGCTCTCCTGCGCCGTCCCATCGCGCTGCACCAACACCCCCGGTCGTCGCGGCCCTCCTAGGCGGCTCGCAGGCGCCGCCCACAAGTCACCACGTCAAGCTGCGGCAGGGGGCTCCCCTGGATCGGGCGGTGCCCGAGACTGGCCCGACCTTCAGCTCGGAGGACCACCCCTCCAACTCGGCCTGCTTAGGCGTGCTCCCCATGTTGTGCACCCCCACCATCTGCCAGGTGGCCGTCACCAGAACCCTCGTTGATGGCGGCGCGGGCCTCAGCATGCTCTCGGTCGAGGCCTTCAACCTCCTCCGCATACCCCTGGAACGGCTGCAACCCAGCCGGCCCTTCTCGGGCGTTGGGGGCAAGTCGTCTAGTTCCTTGGGGCAGATCCGGCTCCCAGTGACCTTCGGCACCTACGACAACTTCCGCACGGAGCTGGTTGACTTTGACATCGCCCCCATCGGCCTCCCCTACAACGCCATCCTCGGCTACCCAGCGCTGGCCCAATTCATGGCCGCGACGCACCCGACGTACAACCTCATGAAGATGCCCGGGAGCAGCGGTGTCCTCACTGTGCACGGAGACACCGGGGACGCGCTGCGGGCGCTCAAGCTCGCCTTCAAGACGGCGGCGTCGGCACAGCCCGCCGACTTGGAGACCCCCGGGCCCAAGGGGGCTGCACCCGCCAAGAAGAAGCAATTGTTCACCCAAGACAAGGCAGAAACCAAGTAGATACCCGTCGATGAGGACGGATCCACCGACGCCACTTTCACCATAGGCGCCCACCTCAAACCCGAGCAGGAGGAGGCCCTGGTCGGGTTCCTGCGTGCAAACAAGAAGGTATTCTCTTGGGAGCTGGACCAGTTGGCAGGGATCCCCAGGAGTGTAATCGAGCATCACCTCAACGTGTGCCCCAACGTGCGCCCTGTGAAGCAGAAGGCCAGGCGGCAGTCCATAGAAAAGCAGGCCTTCGTCGTCCAAGAGACCCGCAAATTAGAAGCCGCTGGGGTCATCCGCGAGGTCCGATACCCAGATTGGTTGGCCAACCCTGTCTTTGTGCCCAAGAAGGGAGGGAAGGAGAGTATGTGTGTCGACTTCACCAACCTCAACAAAGCATGCCCGCAAGATCCATTCCCGCTCCCCCGCATCGACCAGATCGTCGATTCCACTGCGGAATGCGACCTGTTATGCTTCCTGGATGCCTTCTCTGGGTATCACCAGATCAAGATGGCGGTAGAAGACGTCGAGAAGACAACCTTCCTAACCCTGTGTGGGGTATACTGCTACACGTGCATGCCATTCGGGCTGCGTAACGCAGGGGCGACCTTTCAGCGGCTGATGCACATCACCTTGGGCCCGCAGCTCGGGAAGAATGTTGAAGCTTACGTCGATGACATTGTGGTAAAGTCTCGGGAGGCCGGGACCTTGATACAGGACTTGGAGGAAACCTTCATGAGCCTCAACGCAGTGAACCTACGGCTCAACCCAGAGAAGTGTGTGTTCGGAGTCCCCTTGGGCAAGCTCTTGGGTTTCCTCGTGTCCCACCGAGGCATCGAGGCTAACACAGAGAAGGTCAAGGCGATGGAAGACATGAGCCCGCCAAAGACCCTCAAAGAAATGCAGAAGCTCATGGGGCGCGTGACCGCACTAGGGCGCTCCATCTCCAAGTTGGGAGAACGAGCCATGCCCTTCTTCCAGCTAATGAAGAAAAAGGGGCCCCTCAAGTGGACTGAAGAGGCCGACAAGGCGTTCCAGGATCTCAAGAGATAACTGACCAGCCCACCGGTCATGGTGGCTCCACGCCCTCAGGAGCCCTTGGTGCTTTACCTCGCCGCCACTCCCTACTCCGCCAGCACAACCTTGGTGGCAGTCAGAGAGGAGCGCCGAATCAAAACCACGGCAGCAGCCCGGGACAAGGCAGAACAGAGACAAGGAAGGCCCACAAAAACCGTCACCGCGACTGAGGAGGATCAGCCGCCGCAGAGAGGCGCACCAGAGGTGGAAGAGGCCCCTCTTTCAGATGGCCAGTCTCAGGAGGCCTCATTGCCTCAAGAGGCGCCACGGTCTCCGGAAGGAGCCACCAGCACTGGCGCACTCTGCCTCGTTGAGCACCCAGTGTACTTTGTTAGCACAGTGCTGTGGGATGCAAGAGCATGGTACCCCATGCCTCAGAAACTCCTCTTCACGCTGCTGGTGGCTTCGCGCAAGCTGCGGCACTATTTTCAGGGTCACCCCATCAAGGTCGTCTTGTCATACCCCCTGGAGAGAGTGCTCAGGAGCCTAAATTCAGCTAGAAGGGTCGCTAAGTGGAACATAGAACTGCAAGCGTTTCAGCTCGAATTCAGCACGACCATGGTCATCAAGGGAGCAGCGTTGGCGGATTTTGTGGCAGAGTGGACGGAGGCGCCAGGCCTCAAGGCCGATGAGGATCGGTCCCTATCCCCGGGAAGCAAGGCGCCAGAAGGCTGGGTCATGTACTTCGATGGGGCATTCTCCAGGCATGGCACTGGAGCTGGGGCGGTGCTTATATCGCCCACACAGGACAAGCTCTAGTACACCGTGCAACTCTACTTCCAGCAAGGCAAAAAGGTCTCCAACAACATAGCGGAGTACGAAGGTTTAATAGGGGGCTTGAAGGCCGCGGCCGCCCTGGGAGTGAAATGCCTCACCATCAAGGGCGATTCGCAGCTCTTGTCAATTTCTCCAACAAGGTGTACGAGCCGAAGGATGAGCACATGGAAGCCTATCTTGCGGAAGTCCGCAGGATGGAGAAGCAATTCTGGGGGTTGGAGTTGCAGCATGTGCCCCGTTGCACCAATCAGGAGGCCGACGACATCGCCAAACGTGCGTCCAGACGGTTACCCCAGGACCTGGCGTTTTGGAGGAGTGGCTCTTCAAGCCCTCAGCTCTGCCATCATTATCAAACACGACTCAGCCCTGGGAGGAGCTCCCCCAACCACCTGCCTCGGGAGCTCCGACCTGTGGCCCGGCCTCAGGAGCGCGCCTGCTCTTGACGATGGAACCTCAGGAGGGATGTTGGATCACGGAGCTCCGGAGCTACTTAGCGCAAGGGACCTTGCCGGAGAAGGAGGAGGAAGCGGAGCGAGTGGCACGCCAGGCCACGGCATACTGCATCAGAGACGGAGAGCTCTACCGGAAGCGACCAAACGGTGTATCCCTGCGCTGCATCTCCAGGGAGCAAGGGAAGGAACTACTGGAAGATATACATGGCGGGGACTGCGGACATCATTCATCATCGCGGACCCTCATCGGCAAGGCGTTCCGCAGTGGGTTTTATTGGCCCACCGCGCTCAATGACGCCGTGGAACTAGTGAAAGCTTGTGAAGCCTGCCAGTTCCATGCCAAGCAGATCCACCAGCCAGCAGGAGGCTTGCAGACTATCCCCCTTTCATGGCCATTCACAGTCTGGGGGCTGGACATCTTGGGCCCGTTTCCTCGGGCGCTAGGGGGCTACCGCTACCTCTACGTTGCCGTGGACAAATTCACCAAGTGGGCTGAAGTACAGGCTGTCCGCACCATTCCCATGGGTTCCGCGATCAAGTTCATCAAGGGCATCGTGAGCCGGTTCGGGGTGCCGAATCACATCATCACGGACAATGGTTCGCAGTTCACCAGTAACCTCTTCAAAACATACTGTGCTAACCTTGGAACGCAGATATGCTACACCTCAGTGGCGCACCCCCGAAGCAACGGCCAGGCCGAGCGAGCCAACGCGGAGGTCCTGAGGGGCCTCAAGACCAGGACGTTCAGGAAGAAGCTGGAGGCCTGTGGCAGAGGTTGGTACGACGAGCTTCAGTCCGTGCTATGGTCCATCCGCACCATCGCGACCAAACCGACTAGAGAGACTCCGTTCTTCCCTGTCTACGGAGCAGAAGCGGTCCTCCCTCACGAGGTCAAACGTCGCTCCGCGCGGGTCCTGGCATTCGACGAGGCGCAGCAGGACGCCATGCGGGGGATGGACCTCGTGCTAGGGGAGGAACGTTGCCGAGAAGCCGCGCTACGAGCGGCGAGGTACCAGCAAGCGCTGCGGCGATATCACTGCCGCAACATCCGTCGCAGGACTCTCAAGGTAGGAGACCTCGTGCTCAGGCAGGTTCTCTCCAGGGAGGGACCGAACAAGCTCTCTCCCATGTGGGAGGGCCCGTTCAAGGTTGTTCATGTTTCCAGGCCCGGCTCCGCGCGCTTGGAGACTCAGGAGGGAGTGCCGGTCCAGAATGCATGGAACATCCAGCACCTCCGGAGGTTCTACCCTTGAAAAGGCCCAGAGCCTGTGAAGCAAGGCGAGTGCCTGTGAAGCTATCGCGTTTTGGAAAAGGCCTAGAGCCTGTGAAGAAGGCGAACGCCTGTGAAGATCATCCTCTTTGGAAAAGACCCGGAGCCTGTGAAGCAAGGCGAGTGCCTATGAAGCTATCGCGTTTTGGAAAAGGCCCAGAGCCTGTGAAGAAGGCGAACGCCTGTGAAGATCATCCTCTTTGGAAAAGGCCCAGAGCCTGTGAAGAAGGCGAACGCCTGTGAAGATCATCCTTTTTGAAAAAGGCCCGGAGCCTGTGAAGAAGGCGAATGCCTGTGAAGCTCGTTTCCCCTAAAAAGAAACGCCCGGAGCCTGTGAAGAAGGCCAACGCCTGTGAAGCTCGCCGCCCGTGACACTCTCATGTAATAATGAGTGGGGCTGTACACGCCTCGGAGTCTCAGGAGCGCCGGCCTCAGGCCCTGGGGCTCCCTCCCACGCCCACTGGCAGCACTTAGCTCCGCGCTGGTGAGACGACGTCGAAGACTAGATTAGGTGACGGACACGGCTTTTTCATTTGCTTTCCGCAGTTGGCTTGTTTGTTCGCATTTGAAGTTTTATTGAAGTTGTTGCCATCTTTGGCTTGCAAATCTTCGGCTTTTCACTCTCCTGCCTCGATATCTTTTGCGCAAGGCCTCGCGAGGGGGGCAGTTGAGCGCCCTCGCGAGCGTTCCTATCCTAGTCATTCAAAGAGTTCGCGACCTGGGCCCCTTACAGGAGCACCCCTCCAATCCGTGCCCCACGGGCACCGCGACACAAACAAAGGGCCTGGGTCGGTTGCCCCCCTCACGGCCGGGGTCGGGAACTACCCACGCTCGGGCACATAGCCGGAAGGAACGGTAACGAAAGCAAAACGATGATTAACAGCGATAACCCAAACACGCCCCCGCGAGGCTCCGCACTATTGTCTTTGTTACGCAGGAAAAAGGGAAAAGGAAGAACAAATCCGACGTGGCTCGCCTCACACCGGCCCGCGGGGAAGGCCCGAGCTACCTCCGGAGCTCAGGCGGACTCCCTCTCGCGCTTCACCAGGGCGCGGCGGCGTGCGGACACATTGCCGCCCCCAAGCAGACACGACGGCGTGGAGGCTGATCGCGGCCACCGCTAGAGGAGTCGCCGCCTGAAGAAGAACCGGAGAAGCTTGAGGAACCCCGAATGCCGCCAGCCGCGCGAGCGCTGCTCCCTCCATCATCACCGGAGCTGGGTTCCTAGCCGCGGTCGTCACCCGCGGGGCAACACCCTGCACGGTGACCATCTTCCCCAAACACCCTGACGTGGAGGGTGGTGTCGCTGTCGAACTTGAAGTGTAGGGTGCACCGACGGCTCAGACCACGCGCACGGGCAAACGTCTGCCAACCTCGGGCCAGGGACAGGCTCCCGGCCACGGAGACCTCCAGGGAGACCCATGAGGCCCGGCTGCAGCAGCCGTCGGCCTGGAGCCAGAGGCCGCCCGGGGCGCCGGCCGGGAGCTCGCTAAGGAGGAAGCGAGGAAGCGGGAGCCGGGTGTTAGTCGGCTCCGCCGACCACACGACGAACTCCGGCAGTGCTTCAGCAGCACAAACGCGCGGCCTGGGGGGACGCGCAGCCGAAGCGCGCCCCCCGGCTGCAGCAATCCACCCGTCGCCGTGCTGAAGATCGCCTCCACGGCCGCGGGGAGCCACCGTGGTGGCCACAGGATGCTTGCGAGGGTGCCCTCGGCCGCGCTTGGGTGGGCGAGAGGAGGGCTCAACCCGGCAAGACTTCCCCTTCTCGGTGGCCGGGAACCTCCTCGACGGGGCCATGATGAAAAAGGAGAAGCAAGGAGGGATGAACTGGAAGGGCGCGCGCCGGCCCATACTTATGGCTAGCGATGGCCAACCAACGGCCCCCATGATCGCAGGCAATTATGACCCGCTTTGCATGCAGGGACTTGTCCAATCCGTGCAGTTGCCGAGGCGCCATGGGGAAGTGGAGACGCCCACGTCCAATCAACCGCCATGCGGCGCCCAAGGCTGCAGGCTGTTAGGGCCTGCGGTGCTTCGCACTTGCCCTTCCGCCTCCCTACACGGCCAAGTCCGGGCGCGCCTTGGGCCCGGGGGCTACTGTCGGCGTTCTGGGAACGGGGGTCCCTAGACTTGCCTTCCTGCGGCGTGCGGCGTGGCTCAAAGGGGGCCCGACACGGCCCATCTTCACCAACACAAGACTCAAGACCCTCGCGAGGGGCCAAGCCTCGCGGGGTGGATGACGTGGAGCTTCCTCAGGTGCGGCCTCGTCAGGCTGCCTCACGAGGAGGCGGAGAAATCAAGGCGGGGTACCTCGCGAGGTGCCCGTGACGCAAGCCATGACGACTCAGGGCGCCAGGTGGGTGCCAGCCCGCGCAACGTCCTCCTTTCCTCTTTGGTGGAAAGGGAGCAAGCGCAGCGGTGCAGTACCGAGACATCAGGCAAAGGTTGCCATTTCGATGCAACGAGACCAAGACCAGGAGGACTACGAGATGGAGGTCACCATGGAGCCCAAGATGGTGTCATCACCAGAGCTTTGTGCAGGCGAAGACTACTTTTGTCAGGATAGCTGATACTTGCTGCCCCCCTTCAAATTAGCCCGCCATTGTTGGCTCCCTTCCCGCTCAATATTTGGGAAGAGGACCAGGGCCTCTATAAATAGGACCAGCCGCCCACAGAGCAAGGGGTTGGAAGAAAGGAAGGGGAGGCTCGATAGAGAGGTTGGAAGCATAGAGAGAGAGAGAGAGAGAGAGAGAAAGGTGGTTGAACTCCTCCCAGCAGTTCATTGCCCCAGCCAAGAGCAGACCCTCACGAGGCTGTTCTTCCTTGTATTGTTCATCATCATCAGCCCCAAGAGGCAATCCACCCACCACACACTGGAGTAGGGTATTACACCACAACGGTGGCCCGAACCAGTATAAACCTTGTGTCCCTTGTGTAGTTCTTTCAGTAGTCTAGATCCTTGCGAGACGGAGAGGTAGAAGACGTAATCTTTGCACACACCCCAGAGTTTGAACCTTAAGGGTCTGCCGGAACCCGAAATCCGACAACAAACACCATGAGAGACACCTGTAGAGCACCTTTATAATCACCCAGTTACGTTGTGACGTTTGGTAGCACACAAAGTGTTCCTCCGGTATTCGGGAGTTGCATGCTCTCATAGTCATAGGAACATGTATAGTTACGGAGAAAGCAATAGCAACAAACTAAACGATCATCGTGCTAAGCTAACGGATGAGTCAAGTCAATCACATCATTCTCTAATGATGTGATCCCGTTAATCAAATGACAACTCATGTCTATGGTTAGGAAACATAACCATCATTGATTTAACGAGCTAGTCAAGTAGAGGCAAATTAGTGACACCCTGTTTGTCTATGTATTCACACATGTACTAAGTTTCTGGTTAATACAATTCTAGCACGAATAATAAACATTTATCATGATATAATGAAATATAAATAACAACTTTATTATTGCCTCTAGGGCATATTTCCTTCACTAGCGCCGTTACTTGTCATGTCATGCATCATTATGCATCTGTTTGCTTTGTATTCATTGTTTCTTCCCCCCTCTTCTCTCCGGTAGACTACGAGACAAACACCGCTGCTGGTGCCCCGATCGAATACGTTGTTGACGACCCCTCCTTTCCAGAGCAACCAGGCAAGCCCCCCCTTGATCAACCCGATATTGCCTATTCTTCTCTCTACTGTTTGCATTAGAGTAGTGTAGCATGCTACTGCTTTCCGTTAATCCTATTCTGATGCATAGCTTGTCTTTGCTACTACTGTTGTACCTTTACCTGCAATCCTAAATGCTTAGTATAGTATGCTAGTTTATCATCAGTGGCCCTACATTCTTGTTCGTCTGCCATGCTATACTACCGGGCCGTGATCACTTGGGAGGTGATCACGGGTATATACTTATATGCATGATATATGATACATGTGGTGACTAAAGTCGGGTCGGCTCGTAGAGTACCCGCGAGTGATTCACGGATTGGGACTGAGAGGACATTTGTCCCGACGGCCCTCTGAGTGGGCCTTTGTGGCGGAACGATAGGGCAGGTTGAGACTGATACATCTCCAACGTATCTACTTTTCTCACGTTTTCCCTCTTGTTTTGGACTCTAAATTGCATGATTTGAATGCAACTAACCCCGGACTGATGTTGTTTTCAGCAGAACTACCATGCTGTTGTTTTTGTGCAAAAATAAAAGTTCTCATGATGGAACGAAACTTTGCGAGGATTTCTTATACCAATAATAAGAATTTCTGGAGCCAAGACCCACTAGAGAGGGGCCCCTGGGTGGGTGAGGGAGTCCTGTATTAGGGGGTGTCCGGATGGCCGGACTATACCTTCAGCCGGACTCCTGGACTATGAAGATACAAGATTGAAGACTTCGTCCTATGTCCGGAAGGGACTTTCCTTGGCGTGGAAGGCAAGCTTGGTGATACAGATATGCAGATCTCCTACCATTGTAACCGACTTTGTGTAACCCTAACCCTCTCCGGTGTCTATATAAACCGGAGGGTTTTAGTCCGTAGGACAACATACACAACAACAATCATACCATAGGCTAGCTTCTAGGGTTTAGCCTCTCTGATCTCGTGGTAGATCTACTCTTGTACTACCCATATCATCAATATTAATCAAGCAGGACATAGGGTTTTACCTCCATCGAGAGGGCCCGAACCTGGGTAAAGCTTCGTGTCCCTTGCCTCTTGTTACCATCCGGCCTAGACGCACAGTTTGGGACCCCCTACCCGTGATCCGCCGGTTTTGATACCGACATTGGTGCTTTCATTGAGAGTTCCTCTGTGTCGTCGCCGTCAGGCTCGATGGCTCCTACGATCATCAATAGCGATGCAGTCCAGGGTGAGACCTTCGTCCCTGGACAGATCTTCGTCTTCGGCAGCTTCGCACTGCGGGCCAATTCACTTGGACATCTGGAGCAGATCGAAAGCTATGCCCCTGGCCATCAGGTCATATTTGGAAGCTTAAACTACACGGCTGACATCCACGGGGACTTGATCTTCGACGGATTCGAGCCACTGCCGAGCGCGCCGCACTGCCACGACGAGCATGATCTAGCTCTGCTACCGAACAGTGCCCTGGAGGCCACACCCGCATCGGCTTCGACCCTTAATTTGGAGCCAACTGCGTCGATCGAGGATGGGTGGTTAGACGCCGCCTCGGGGGCTGCGATCCCAATGGCGATCGAGCCGAGCTCCAGCCCCGCACTCTGCGAGACTCGCGACTCCAAGGAGCCGGACTCCTCTCCGGACTCCGAACCATTCGTGCCCCTGCCAATCAAATCCGATTGGACGCCGATCATGGAGTTTACTACCGCGGACATCTTTCAGCACTCGCCTTTCGGTGATATTATGAAATCACTAAAGTCTCTCTTTATCAGGAGAGCCCTGGCCGAACTGCGGTCAGCAAGGTTGGGATACGGACGATGAAGAAATTCAAAGCCCACCCACCACCCACTTTGTAGCCACTGTCGATGATTTAACCGACATGCTCGACTTCGACTCCGAAGACATCGACGGTATGGACGCCGATGAAGGAGACAATGAAGAACCAGCGCCTATTGGGCCCCGGAACGCCACCTCGTCATATGACGTATACATGGTGGACGCACCAAAAGATGACGACAAGGAGCGGAAGGACGCACCGAAGGCTTGTTCCCTCGAAAAGCAGTCAAAGCGGCGACGCAAGCGCCGCCCCAAATCCCGCCTCGACAGAAATAGCGATCACACAGACCCAGCGCTAGAGCAGGGCGAACCGCTGCCGGACAACGACAATCCGGATAATCAAACCGAACAAACAAATTCTATCAAGGATAATGGTCCGGACGACATAACGCCGGACAAGCACCCGGAGCAGCAGAATGCCCGTAAAAGGCTTGTTGTCACCGCGAGGAGCCTAAAAAAGCAGAAGCAAAGGCTCAAGGCTGCACAAGCCACACTCCAAATCAGATGGAGTAAAATACTCAACACAGCAGCGATGTACGGTGACTGTCGGCGGTTTGGTGCGACATATGCCAATGGATGGCTTATCATGGTGGGGGCGAGTAGAACATCGCCGGTGCCTGGAAACGGGATGAGGCGAAGACATGCACGCCGGTGAATCTTACCCAGCTTCAGGGCTCTCCGAGGAGATAACACCCCTACTGCTGCTCTGTGGGGTCTCCGCATGATCACTATGGTCAAGTGTTTACACGGTCGCTCCTTGAGCTGTATTCGGTGGTAGGAGAGGGCAAGGCCAGCTCCCTCCTTCTATCTGGTATGGTGTAGAACTACTGGGATCCAACCCTTTGCATGGGTGCCCTGGGGGGTTTATATAGGCCTACCCCCAGGGGTACAATGGTAATTAGACTGGGTGCGGGCCCAGCCATCAGTGCCTCCGACTTCCGACTTCTCCGCCGACTGCTGGGGCCCGCCGACTGGTGGGCCCCGCCGACTAGTCTGGTACGGAGCCGACAGGCCGCGTCCACCGCGGGCGGGTCTTGCCGGCTGCTGATTACTGTAGCCGTGCTCCTGATGACGCAGGCTTGGTCATGGGGTCGTGGCAATAGCCCCGCCGCCTGGCGGGCGATCACTGTGGCCACTCCCCATCTCATCTTGATTAATGGCGTGTGGGCCCCGGGGGCTGGCTCGGCCGACTTCCTCGGGCCGACTCCCGATGGGTCCGACTGGCGGTCCTCCCGCCGTCTCCCGAGGTCTCGCTGGCTGGTGGGTCCCGATGCTTCCAGGCCATACGGACAAGCCGTTGTGGGCACAGGACTCGGTACTGTGGTGATTTGTTAGAGTCGCCGGCCGACTCCCCAAAGCCGGCTTCTCTGGAAGTCGTCCCTGGGACTCGGCCGCAGGCGGGCAGTCGGCCGCCCTGCCGTCGACTCCTCAGCAGGCGGTTCTTTGTCCCGGAGTCTTGAGGGGCGCAGCCTGCCCCGATGTCTTGAAAGGTTATGGGCCTCGGGTTGGCCTACCCGTGGCCCATTACTCCGACAGTAGTCCCCGAAGCTGGTGAGGCACAGCGAACGATCGGCCGAGAAGCTTCAGCAGTTTCTCTCTCCAGGTGCTTGACGCATGGTCTTGATTGACTTCCGCCGGGCCGACTAGAAGGAGTCGGACTCGCCCAACTTAGACTCACTCAATTCCGACTTGCTTAGTAGTTCGAACATCGTGGCGGGATTTCAAGTGGCGTTCTAGCTAAGCTTCCAGGCCGCCGCCCGTTCTTGGCCTGTCACGCGAGGGCACATGGCCAGGCCATCCTGCCAGCCCATGCGCGCAACGGGACAGGCCCGGAGGCAGGGCCTGCCACTACCACGCCTCGGCGCCCGAGCGGATCCGCTGCGGCCCCCGTTGATGGTTGGGATTCCCGTGACGTTACTGCGTGCAGTAACTTTTCAGGGATCGTGGGGGACGTGGGGTTGTGGGCGCAGTAAATCCCCACGTCTGCCCCCTCGGCTTCGCAGCCCACGGGGCTATAAGTAGGGGGAAGAGGGGGCCACGCGCGCCCCTCCTTCCTACTACCTCTCGCTCTCTTCATCCTCGCTTTCCTGCTTCCTCTCTTCTTTGCTCCGCTGCACGCCCAAGCTCCGGCGAACACCGCGGCGACAGCTTCGCGATGAGTTCCTCCTCCGCTGCCGCGCCTCCCCCAGTGCGCTCCGGCACCCGAGACGGCTCCGAAGTCCACGAAGACCATATCGAGTTCCTCCGCCGGACCCGTCGGCTTCCCGGCGAGGATCGCGTGCAGGTGCGTCTAGCACCGAAGGGAGAGATTTCCCCCGCCCCGCAGGAGGGCGAGCGGGTCATCTTCCGCTCGCACTGCCTGCGCGGGATGGGGCTGTCGGCGAGCAGCTTCTTCCGGTCGTTCATGGAGTTCTACGGCCTTCAGCTGCACCACCTCACCCCAACACAGTGGTGCTACTGTCCGCCTTCGTGGCTCTCGGCGAAGGCTTCCTCGGAGTCCTCCCCACCCTCGAGCTCTGGGGGGAGTTCTTCTTCTCCAAGCTCGGCACCCAGGCCGCGGGCGTGCCGGCTCAGTGCGGCACCTTCATCGCCGTTCGGAGGACAGGAGCCGACAACCACTTCCCCTCCGTCTCGCTGTTGAAGTCGGTGAAGATGTGGCAGAGGTCCTACTTCTACGTCAGGAACGTCGCCACGAGGGGCGACTGGGTCAATCTGCCGGCTTTCGAAGCCGGCCCGTTGGCTGCCCAACTGCCCAACTGGTCGTACCGGGCTAGATTGCTGACGCCTGCGGGAGCCGGCGCCATCGCGCGACTCCAAGTGCTGACGCAGTCGGAGGGTCTGACTGGGCCGGACATGCTGGCCGCCTTCGTGTCGCGCCGAGTTCTTCCACTCCAAGGCCGCCCTCACATGATATGCCAGATGAGCGGGCGCCGCAACCCAAGTCGGATGTGCACCAAGGACATGCCTCACGAAGAGGTGGCCCACATGGTGAACTACCTTTCGGACAGCAGGCTCCTGGAGGACTGGCGATTCGGCAAGGAGCTGTACTCCCGCGCCAACCCCTCGCCCGTGGTGAGTCACCTTTCTTTTCTTTCCTTTAGATCGTCTTCTTCTTGCCGAGTTTTGTTCTGATCAGTCGTCTTTGGTTAGAATCCCCTACTTCACCCACCAGCCGGCACCTCGGGGCCGGCCCGTGAGTTTGCCGTCGACCGGGCGGAGAGCGACGTCGACGGCCCCGATCTGGGGGCGGCGGCTCTGGAGGACGACGCTGAGGGAGGAGGAGGGACGACAGGCGAGTTCAGGCCCTCGGCGACCTTCGCCGACTGGCCTGAAGACGACGCCGAGGGAGGAGTCGCCCCTCGCCATCGGCCAGGAACCAGCCAACCGGGCGCGCGCTCTTCTGCCGCATCGGGCGCTCCAGGCGGCGGGAAGAAGCGCCAGGCTGTGCCGACTTTGTTCGGCAGCCCGCCAAAGAAGCCCAAGGGCTCGGCTGCGGCGACCCGGCGGGACGAGGCAGCCGCGAAGGCCATCCGCTTCCATAAGGAAGTGAAGAAGCCGCCGTTGGTCTCTGCGTAAGTATTCTATCTTCAGAGTTTTATTCTCTCTTCGTGATTTGTCTGAGTCTCTGCATGCCCTTCTTGCTTCAGGGCTCCCCTCTCTCTTGATCGGGTCGCCGCCGCCTCCGTCATGGGGTCAGCGGAGACGTCCGCCACCACTCGACGGATTGACCCCGCTGCTGACCTTCAGGAGGCGACGGAGTGGAATGCGCGGGAGAAGCGCAACGAAAAAGAGGCCCTCCGCCTGGAGAAGGCGGAGGCCGACAGGGCGGAGGCCTCCGCTAAGAAGAAACTAGCGGAGGCCGAAGTCGCCGCCGCGGTGAAGCAGCGGGTTGAGGAAGCCGCCCGCCGCCAGTCGGCAGAGCTCGTCACCCCGCTGAGCTCTGCGCCGCCGCCTCCAGAGTTCGCGGGGCCAACTAGAGAAGCCAACGAGGAGAACCCCATCGAGGAGAGGGAAGGTGGCGACCCCTCTACTCTGGACACAAACGTTCCGTCGTCGCCTCCGCCGCCGTCTGAAGGCGCGCGAGGCGAGCAGCCAACGGACCCTCCGGTGCCGCCGACCGAGGACGAGGCCGTGGCGAGGCTTCTCCTCCAAGTCGGCTCGTCAACACGCCATCGTCTGGAGAAGGCGACTTCGGCACCCCGCCCCTGGAAGCCGGCACCGCCAGCTCGGCGGCCCTAGACGCCGAAGCAACGAGCGCTGCACCCGTTGGGTGGGTGCGAGGAGGCCGCACAGGGCCGCTGAACCGGGCGCTCCTGGACGTCCAGGCGAAGCTCCATGCTGAGGGTGACGCTCTCCAGAGTTGCACCAAGGCGTTCCTAGCGTCGCGGGCAGCCGTCCGGGTATGTTGTTTTTCCTTTGGTCTTTGTTTTCTTGTTCCTCTTTGTGGGGGCGCGCCAGCGCACCCACTGGGTGTAGTCCCCGAGTTACGGGTCGGCTGCTGAGCAGGCGGCCCGGAACTCTAATTGATGAACTTCTGGGTACTGACTTTGTCTGAAATGCTTGTCGCAGGATTACCACAACCTCCGCGTCACTGCCTTCAACCGTAACATTGAAGAGCTGGGCAAGCGGACCGCTGACTTGGCGGAGAGCCGGGGTAAGTCTCTCTTTTTCTTCTCTACGGGGGCGCGCTGGCGCACCCGCGGGCTATAGTCCCCGAGATTCGGGCCGACTGCCGAGCAGTCGGGCCGGATCTTCTTAGCGACCTTCTTTATTGATGACTGCTGTCTTTCTTCTTTCCTTCAGGAGCCAACACTGCTCTTCAACAGCAGTTGAGCGAAGCCAACTCCGCCCTGCGCGCCAAAGGGGAGGAGTGCAGCAGGCTCGCCGCAGAGCGCGATCTACTGGCCACTCAGTTGGCGGAGCCGAAGGAGCTGCTTGTGAAGTCGCAGAGGGAGGCGGAGGAGATGGAAACCGCCCTCTTGGCCGAGTTCGCGAGCGAGCGCTCCTCCTGGTCTGACAAGGAGGCGCTGTTGTCCTCCGGCTTCCACGAGATTGAAGACATCGTTGATGGTGAGTCTCTTTACTCTCTTTCCTCAAGCTGCTGACTTTAAATCGTGCCGACTCCTGGTTTTTGACTTGCTTCTTCGTTTCTTCACGTCTTTGCAGACTTTTTCCCTGGGCAGTCGCAGGCCGCCATCCAAGCCATCGAGGCCGACCGCGAAAATCGGAGGGCGCAGAGATCGCTGCCGATGCCCCCGAACTCTTGACGAGCATATCCTGAGCATCGAGGCTCACCTCCGGCCGGCTCACCGGATGCTGTGCCGGCTTCAGCGCGTTGGTGCCCAGGAGATTGCTGCCCTGTGGCTGGATATGCAGGCTCCGCACACCCCCAGCCTGATGGCCAACTGGCTGGAGGTCGCGGCTGGTCGTCTTGAGGCCTGGAAGGGCTCTTCGGCCCGGGCTGGAGCGTGCCGGGCCTTGGAGTTCGTCAAGGCGTGGTACCCGGGGCTGGATCTAGACCGGTTGGCTACGCTCCAGTCGGAGGCCCAGCCGGAGCTGGCGGCTGCGGAAGACGCCCTCGTCAAACATGCCGCGGCGATCGCCGAGTACACCGACACCAGCATCTTCGTCCTCGAGCGGTCTGAAGACGGCGAGGAGGTCCCGCCGGAGTGGTTTGGGATGAACCCTGACTACGGCGAAGACTCGGCGGAGGTGATAGGCTCCAGCGTCGAGGAGGAGGACGAGGCGGAGGATGAGGGCGAGGCAGAGGCACCAGAAGACGGAGCAGACTGCCAGCCTCAGCCCGAACGCGCCTCCAGCAACGAGCCGCGTGCGACCGACCCGACTGCTGCCGGAGGTGATCAAGCCGAGACTAGCCGGCCGACCGCCCCGACACCTGACGCTGGCGCCTCCTCCGACCCCCCGAATCTGTCTGCCGCCGCCTGAGCTGCCGCTGTGTCTTTTGTTTTATCTACTTCAGTAGTCTTTTGAAGAACTTGTTAATTCGCACAATTCCACCCGCGGGGTGTATTTTGGACCTCTACTCGACAATTCGGCCAAGGGCCTATGTTATGTAAATATATATCTATCTTTTCTTGCTCATTGTTCTTTTGGCTGTTTTCCTTTGCCACTTTCTCTTAGTTGCCTGCCTTGCCATCCGAGCAGCTGCTCTGCGGATTGTTGCTGGATCAAGTGCCAGGCTACTTTGGGAAGCAAGTACTTAGCCATTTCGAGATTGTTTGAGCAAGTTGGATAGAAGACGGCAATCCGACTATCCGAGAGTCGGTTTGTGAGAAAAGCTGGAAGCCGTCTTGAGCTATGTTTTATGCTTTGAGTCCTTAGCCATTTTTCGTGCGAGCACCCATTCTACCCTACCTCTGCCCACCGTACAGTCGGTCCGCGAGCTGCGGCTTCTGACAGAAGATGGCTTAGGCGTTTACACACTACTTGTCCAACTGCAGGAAGCATTTCATAGTGCAAGGCAGCAAGTCCCCGGGCCGACTTGTCGAGCCCGGTGCCAAGCGGCATGACAAAGAGTAACATACTTGTAGGCATAATTTTTATCATACAGACAAAAGAGGGCAGTCCCCGAGCTCGTCTCGGGGACCCGAAGTCTTGATACTTAAATACAAAAGTAGAGTGATACATACTGCATCAACTGTAAAATCTTCGGAGGAGATTTGCATTCCATGGCCGCTCTGTCTCCTTGCCAGAGTCGTCCCTCTTGTGTGCTCGGGGTTTCTGAGCATTGATTAGGTAGTAGGAGTCGTTGCCCAGTACTTTGCTGATGATGAAAGGGCCTTCCCAAGGCGCCAACAGCTTGTGCTGGCTGGCTGTTCGCTGGATCAGCCGGAGCACAAGGTCGCCTTCTTGGAAAGATCTTGGCCTGACCTTCCTGTTGTGGTATCGGCGCAGGCTCTGCTGGTAGATGCTGGACCGGCTGAGTGCCAACAGCCGGCCCTCTTCCAGCAGATCGACGCCGTCTTGCCGTGCCTCTTCTGCTTCCTCCTCGGTGTATATGGTGACTCGTGGGGAGTCGAACTCTATGTCCGTTGGGATGATGGCTTCGGCACCATAGACGAGGAAGAAGGGCATGAAGCCGGTTGACTTGTTTGGAGTCATGCGCAGACTCTAGAGGACGGCTGGCAGCTCGTCGAGCCAGCAGCCAGCCGAGCGCTCCAGAGGCTCGATCAACCGAGGCTTGATGCCGGACAGGATGAGGCCGTTTGCTCGCTCCACTTGGCCGTTTGACTGCGGATGGGCGACGGACGCTAGGTCCAGTCGGATGCCCTGTGTTGCGCAGAAACAGGCCAAGGCGCCTTTGGCAAAATTTGTGCCGTTGTCGGTGATGATGTTGTGTGGTATGCCGTACCGAATTGTGATATCAGTGATGAAGGTCATGGCAGTCGGACCTTTCAGTTTCTTGATTGGCTTCGCTTCCACCCACTTGGTGAATTTGTCTACTGGGACAAGTAGGTGAGTTAAACCACCTTGTGCTGTCTTGAATGGTCCCACCATGTCTAGACCCCAAACTGCGAAAGGCCAGGCAATGGGGATGGTCTTGTGCGCTGAAGCCGGCTGGTGCGGCTTGGAGCTGAACTTCTGGCACCCTTTGCATTTTTGGACCAACTCCTTGGCCTCTTCCAAGGCAGTCGGCCAGAAGAAACCGTGCCGAAAGGCTTTGGCGACGAGTGCTCTTGAAGCCGCATGGTGGCCGCATTCGCCTTGATGGATGTCTTTGAGGATCGCCTGGCCTTGTTCCGGCTCTACGCAGCGTTGATAGACACCAGTGACGCTGCGCCTGACCAGCTCTCTATTGATTATGGTATAGGCTGCCGCTCGGCGTTGTACTTGCGGAGCTGAGGTCTCATCAGTTGGTAGCTCTTTGTTCACTAGGAATTTGAGGATGGGCTGGGCCCATTAGGGTGCTGCTATTTCTTCGACTACCAGAATTGTGACTTGGACGAGGGCGGCTGGGCTGGGAGGCGGTGGGTTGGAGTCAATAGCCGCTTGCTAGGTTGATGAAGTCCATAGGCCGACTGGCGCGGTCCTTGGGCCGAGTTCTGGAATCTTTGAGTCCGCCACCGTAGTCCCCGGGCCAGGCTCAACCGTGGCGGCCTTGGAGTCATCCGCCAAAGTCCCTGTTCCGACTGCCGGAGCTCTGGAGTCGGATCCGCCATCTTCGGGAGGAGCCGGCACAAAAATGGAGTCTGATTCTGGTGAAGGCTTGACAAACGGCTTGAGGAGGCATTGAAGGGTGACGCCAGAGGGTATTGCTTGGCGGGTAGAGCCGATTCGGGCCAAGGCGTCTGCTTGGTCGTTGTCGTTTCTTGGCACATGGAGGAACTCGCACCCTTCGAAATACCCGCTGAGTTGCTGCATGAGGAAATGGTAGCTCGCCATGTTTGCATCCTTCGCATCCCAGTCGCTAGATGACTGCTGGACCACTAAGTCCGAGTCGCCATAACACAAGATCCGGCGGATGCCAAGTTCTTTGGCAAGCCGGAGTCCATGAATGAGCGCCTCGTACTCGGCAACGTTGTTGGAGGCGGCAAAATGGATTTGCAGTGCATATTTGAGCTTGTCGCCTTTAGAAGAGGTGAGGACGACGCCGGCTCCCAAGCCAGTGCGCATCTTGGAGCCGTCGAAGTACATCCGCCAATGGGTGGAGTCAGGTGCTGGAGGCAGGTACTGGGTCTCGGCCCAATCGACGAGGAAGTCGGCCAGTGCTTGTGATTTGATAGCGGTGCGGGGCTGGTAGTAGATGGTGTAGGGAGCCAGCTCTATGGCCCACTTGGCCACTCGACCAGAGGCATCTCGGCTACCGATGATCTCGGCAAGCGGAGCCGTGCAGACCACTGTGACTGGATGTGTCGGCATTCTGGGAACGGGGGTCCCCACACTTGCCTGCCTGCAGCTTGCGGCATGGCTCAAAGGGGGGCCCAGCACGGCCCATCTTCACCAACACAGACCCAAGACCCTCGCGAGGGGCCAAGCCTCGCGGGGTGGACGACGCGGAGCTTCCTCAGGCATGGCCTCATCAGGATGGCTCGCGAGGAGGTGGAGAGATCAAGGCGGGGTACCTCACGAGGTACCCGTGACGCAAGCCATGACGACCGAAGGCGCCAGGTGGGTGCCAGCCCGCGCAGCATCCTCCTTTCCTCTTTGGTGCAAAGGGAGCAAGAGCAGCCGCGGAGTACCGAGGCATCAGGCAAAGGTTGCCATTTCGGTGCAACAAGACCAAGACCAGGAGGACTGCAAGACGGAGGTCATTGTGGAGCCCAAGACGGCGTCACCACCAGAGCTTTGTGCAGGCGAAGACTACTTTTGTCAGGATAGCTGGTACTAGCTGTCCCCCTTCAAATTAGCCCGCCATTGTTGGCTCCCTTCCCGCTCGATATTTGGGAAGAGGACCAGGGCCTCTATAAATAGGACCAGCCACCCACAGAGTAGGGGGACGACAAGAACAGATCTGGTAGTACCCTAGCAGAGAAGGAAAAGAGAGAGAGAGAGAGAGAGAGAGAGAGAGAGAGAGAGAGAGAAGGGTGACTGAACTCCTCCCAGTAGTTCATCGCCCCAGCCAAGAGCAGACCCTCGCGAGGCTGTTCTTCATTGTATTGTTCATCATCATCAGCCCAAGAGGCAATCCACCACACCACACACTAGAGTAGGGTATTACACAACAATGGTGGCCCGAACCAGTATAAACCCTGTGTCATTCGTGTTGTTCTTTCTATTGCTTAGATCTTAGCGAGGCGGAGGGGTGCAGGTAGGTAGGAAGCGAAATCTCCGCGCGCACCCCAGTGTTCGAACCTCAAGGGTCTGCCGGAACCCGAAATCCGACATTTGGCGCGCTAGGTAGGGGTGCGCCGGAATCCACCTTCTACCGCTTCGTGCCCCGTCGCGTTGTCATCACCATGTCCGGCGACCAGGCGGGCAACCCAGATCCATGGGTGACGTGGCCCGCTCGTGCAGAGCCGCTCGCCTCGGGCGACCCCGTGCCCCAGGCAGCTCACGGTCCGCAGGGCGCTGCGGGCCGCGGGCGACGCGGACAGGCTTCAACAGCTCTCACACCGTGGTAGGCGCGGTCGGCAGCAAGGGCCTCCAATCACGCCGTGACCACGGCACCGTACACCCGCCGGGAGCAGGCGAACTCGAGGGCCGCGCTCACGGTGGCCCGAGAGCTGCTGCAGTGCAGGCTGCTGGAGGGCGGCCGCGACGTGCTGCTGGAATGGGTGGCAGAGCTCCTGGGCTTCGCCGCCTCGGGGGCTCACCCCTTCTGCACCCAGCTCCCATCTCAAGCCCAGGGCGGCCCGCGCGGCGGCTCCGCGCGCACCCGCGGGCTCCAAGGCTACTCCAACGCCATCGAAGCTGTCAGCACCGGACCGGCGGCAGCGCTGCCCCCGCTCCCGGTCTGTGAAGAAGAAGGACTCGACGCGACCCGCGGCCCCAGTGGACAGCCACGCTGCCACCCCACGGTGGGCGCGTCAGGCAGGACCGCGTGGCACTCGGAGCACTACGGCATGGCCTTCGGGATGACGGCACCAGAGGAATACGTGCCCCTCATGATGGACCAAGGACACCCTCACGAGAGCAAGCAAGGCTCGCTCCTCAGCCCAAGCTGGGGGGACGAGGCACTAGAAGCTGAACCTTTCCAGTAGCCCCGGGACGGTCCCACTGGCCACGCTGGAGGCAATGATTATCGGGTACCGCTAATTCTTCAGGAGCAGGCATACGCTAACCATGGATCGCAGGAGGTGCAGGTCGCCGCAGCGAGCAGCTGCCCCGCTCCCACAGTCTCCTACCCCTCGGGAGGAGGGCGCAGGGGACTGCAGGAGAGGGTCCGAGATCCGACATCACCACCGCGGCGTTCGGAGCAAGGTGTTCTCAGGAGGTAGGCCCTCTGCTGGGGAGGTGCCTCAGGGCCTGCCCTTGGCGGAGGACCCGTGGTCGTCGGGGGAACCGCTGGCGACCGCTCTACCCCATCGGCGGTGTCCTGGTTTCCGGTCGTCGTTGATGGCACTAGAGTGTGGCGCAAGGCGGGGCCCTCATCTGGCGATATGAAGCAAGGCCAGTACCTCTGAAGAAGGCCCAGTGCCTGTGAAGCTCGCCACCCCGTGACACTCTCACGTAATAATGATGGGGCTGTACACGCCCCAGAGTCTCAGGGGTGCCGGCCTCAGGCCCTGGGGCTCCCTCCCACGCCTAGTGACAGCACTTAGCTCCGCGCTGGTGAGAAGACGTCCAAGACTAGATTAGGTGCCGAACGCGGCCTTTTGTCTGCTTTCGTTGCTTTTCCCTTTGATTGTCGCTTTCCCCCGCTGGATTCAAGTTGGATTCGAATTTGAGATTTGCGTGTGTTTGGGGAAGGGGTGCTTAGTCTCGTTCGAGCAATTTCTCGCGTTTTGGTTACCACTTTGCCTCAGCTGCCTCCCCTCGTGAGCCCCTCGCGAGCCGGGTCAGGCCTAGCTTGCGCGCAGCCTAGACTACCGCCGCCACGTCCTCTCAGGAGGGTGTTTTGCTGCAGGTCCTACGGATCCAATCAGGGAACACCCGGGACACCACAACCTCCCACAGACTACCTCAGGGCCAGCACGGGACCAAGGTAAACTAGCCGACCAGCGCGTCGCTTAAGCCAACCACTTGGCGCGGGCGCATGGGCAATGTAGCGACTACTAATACGATGAACACAAGTTTTACATAAGGGGCTCCCCCTCCCAAATGCTCTCACCGCCATCAGGCCAAAACCCGAGTTCTATTCATGCAGGGCAAGGAAGTAGGAACGATGCACAATCAGCCGGATAAATCCCCCAATGCGTCCTCAAGAGCACAACCCGAGCCGCTGCTGGCGCCGCTGAACTCGCCATCGCTGTCCGCGTCACCGCCAGCGGCATCAGGGCCGTGTGCCGCACCGCCCTCGTCGGCAGCCACGACCATGCCGTCGTTGTCTGAACCGAAGGCCCTGATAAGAGCATCCACATTGTCTTCCACCCAGTGCGCCAGGTCGCCTCGGACGGCCTGGGTGACTGGGGCGATGGCGGCGTCGAAATCCAAGTGGGAATCCATGTTCTGGAGATGGCTGAAGACGCGAGAAAAGGCACGCCCGAGCAGAGCGCGGCTCCTCTCCTCCACCAACCTGTCAGCCCTGACCGACCGCGCCTCCAGCTGCGTCACCATGTCAGTGAAGAACTGAAGATTGCCGGCGTAGTTGACTGCATGCGGCTCGCCAAAAGCCGCCTCGCAGATGTTGCCCAAGGCTGTGTTGGCTCTCTCCCAGAGCATGGTGAGCATGGGGCCGTGCTCATGCTCTAGGATCCGCCGCTGACGTATCTCATCCGCATTCTAGCGCGCGACGGCCTCAGCCTCCTCCACCCGCTGGCGAAGAAGGAGCACCTCGGCCTGGGAGGTGGTTAACTCACCTTGCACCACCTCAAGGGCGGCCCGGAAAGCATCGGCCTGCCGTGTCGCCCCCTCCAGCTTGGCTCTCAAGGAAGTAGTCCTGCCTTCAGCCTCGGCCCAGATCAACCCCAGCTTCTCCTCGAACTCGTGCTCGAGGTTCAAATGCGTCATCGCCACTCGACGTCCGACCTCCTCCAGGACGCGGGCTTCCTGTGCAGCGACATCATTCTCCGCCTGCGTCACCAAGCCCTCCCTCGTCTCCAGACGCTCATACTCGTGGGTACGTTCGGCGGCTTCCAGCGTCAGTGCCTCCTCACGCTTCTGGAGCTCTGCTGAGTCGCCAGAGGCCACCTTCATCGACGCGAGGGCTGCCTCACGCAGCTCCACCTACTCCTCCAGTGAGTGGCACCAGGCCAGGAGCTCCCGAGCCCGCTCCTCCGCCGCCATTCGCCGCCGGTCAGCTTCCCAGGCCTCCTCAGCGGCCCAAGATCGAGCCTCCCGAGAGGCCACCAGCGACGCCTTGGCCTTTGTGTCGTCAAGATCGCGCTGACGGCGCGCAAGGGCGATGGCGCCCTCCAGCTCGCGCCTCTCTGTAGCCAGGCGCAGGCCCTCGGCCTCAAGGCGCGCGTCTTCATCAGCAAGATCCTCACCAAGCAGGCTTACCGCGTCAGCCGCCCTTCAAAGGAATCCTTGGCGGAGAGCGCGACGCTCCCGAGAGTGCTCGAGCACGTCTTCCACGCCATCATCTGCCCCAAGCAAGCGCCGGGGGCCACAAATCATCACCCCCCCCTCCGTGCGACGGTCGGGCACGCCGCGCCAGAAGCCCGGCCTGGGGCCAGCCCGTCCCCAGGTGAAGAGCGCAGGGAGTGCCTCAGCCAATCGCAGTCCACGACCAGGCGGGAAGCCCACGGCAGGCTGGCTATGCCACGAGAAGGCCTGCGGAAGAGGATAGCGAGGTGCGCAGGGCAATGATGCGCCTCGAGGCGGTCTGCTTCTTCGATCGCCCTCACCACAAGGGCTCTGCCGCTCGGGGCGCTTGAGGGCGATGGAGGGGGCGAAGCCAAGGGGGATGTCACCTCAGCCGTCTCCGCGAGCTCGGCTGGAAGGGGCCTGTGGAGCAAGGGTCAGTAAAAGCAACAGAAGGATCGGGAGCTGGGAAAGGAGAAGGCTTACTCATCAGTGGCGAAGTACTTCCTACGCTTCAGCAGGCGACAAGGGTAATCGTCGCCCAGGGCCTGCCTTCTCTTCCGGAGGGCCTCAAAGTCCACGCGGAAGCGGCCCAAGAGTTGGGCGCAGGGATCAACCTGCAACGAAGACGGAGCATCAAGGCGATCTGCGTCAGGGGCGCCTGCCTGATGCGCGCTGCCAATCGCCTCGCCATGGGAAGAAGCCGGAGCCTCAGGGGCCTCAGTCGCAAGCACTGAGAGCAGCTGCTCGTCACCCTCAGCCTTAGCGGCATGGGCCCCAAGAGCCGCTCCCTCATGAGCATTGCCTGGCGCCGTCACCCCGCCGGGAGCCCCCTCGGCCTCTGGCGCCTCATGCCTCCCTGCTCCGCCGCTCGAGGAAGAGCCGCCTTGGCCGACTGGAAGGGTGGTCACCACCACTGGGTTCTCACGAGGCCCCTCGAGGCCGGCGGGGCACGACCCCCACTCATCAAAGACAGGCATCTGCTTCACAAAATCGCCCCTGCTCTGGCAGAGGTACAGCAAGGCCCCTCCCTGCTGGATGCTACCAGGGTTGGGGTCCCCAGTCAGGGTCAAGAGCGCTGTCCTCAGCACTTTAGGAGTCAAGTCCTCTTCCTGGAGCCTCATACGATCATCGCGCCCCCTGAAGGCCCACATCCAGCAGGTGTGGCGTTGGAGAGGAGCAACGCGGCGTAGCAGGAACTCCTTCACCACCTTGGGCACTGTCACGCCGAGCGACCTCAAAAACGCAAAGCGGTGCCAGACAAAGACGAGCCGGGGGCTCTCAAGCGTCTCCTGGCCCCAGCCCGAATTGGGGACAACATGCGAAGTTGGCTTCGATAGCAGGGGGCTGGGCACCCCTGCGTCCACATACAGCCACCGCTCGCGGAACCCAGCCGCGGGCGTGGGGGAGCTTGAAGTCTATCCCCGAGGCCGCAGTCTCAGACGCGGCAACGAAGCTCACGCATGCCCAGCATTGGGTAGGGTCGACAAGGCGCAGCGAGAAGAAGTGGCGCAGCAAGGCAACCGAAGGAAGGATGCCCATCATAGCCTCGCAAACAAAGGCGAAGACCGAAAGGAGGGTGATGGATTCAGGACCCAGATGCATCATGTGGATCTGATAGTGGGAAAGCACGACATTGAAGAAATCAGAAAAGGGAGGAATCAGACCCGCCCACAGGGCGTCGGCGAAATACGGGACCTCGGTGACTGTCCTGTCGATGGAGGAGTGGGACGCAGGCCAGGCTATCGTCCTCCCGCATTCGTTGAAGATAGTGGCCAGAGCAGAGCTGATCTTGCCTAAGCCCTCGGCGGGGGCCGCCAACGGCGGCGGACTAGGCGGAGACATGAGTTTCTTCCCTCTTCCCTTCTTCGCCGGAGCCATGGCGATGGAAAAGTGGGGGGGGGGGGCATTTCGAGATTGGGTCGAAAATAGAAGCTGGAGTTCGAGCGGAGGAAGGACAGAGGGCGGTCGAGCGACAGAAAGGGGAGCAGCTGTGTACAACTACGAGTCCGCCTAGCATGGCGCAAAATCAGGAAGGCGTGGGGGAGCAGTGCCGCCCACGTCCAATCAAACACCACGCGGCGCCCAAGGCCGCAGGCTGTTAGGGCCCGTGGCGCTTCGCCCTCGCCCTTCCGCCTCCCTGCACGGCCAAGTCCAGGTGTGCCTTGGGCCCGGGGGCTACTGTCAGTCTTCTGGGAACGGGGGTCCCCAGACTTGCCTGCTTGCGGCCTGCGGCGTGGCTCAAAGGGGGGCCCAGCACGACCCATCTTCACCAACACAGACCCAAGACCCTCATGAGGGGCCAAGCCTCGCGGGGCGGACGATGCGGAGCTTCCTCAGGCACGGCCTCATCAGGCTGGCTCGCGAGGAGGCCGAGAGATCAAGGCGGGGTACCTCACGAGGTGCCCTAACACAAGCCATGACGACCGAAGGCGCCAGGCGGGTGCCAGCCCGCGCAGCGTCCTCCTTTCCTCTTTGGTGCAAAGGTCGCAAGCGCAGCCGCGGAGTACTGAGGCATCAGGCAAAGGTTGCCACTTCGGTGCAACAAGACCAAGACCAGGAGGACTGCAAGACGGAGGTCATTGTGGAGCCCAAGACGGCGTCACCACCAGAGCTTTGTGCAGGCGAAGACTACTTTTGTCAGGATAGCTGGTACTAGCTGTCCCCCTTCAAATTAGCCCGCCATTGTTGGCTCCCTTCCCGCTCGATATTTGGGAAGAGGACCAGGGCCTCTATAAATAGGACCACCCACCCACAGAGTAGGGGGATGACAAGAAGAGATCTGGTAGTACCCTAGCAAAGAAGGAAAAGAGAGAGAGAGAGAGAGAGAGAGAGAGAGAGAGAGAGAGAGAGAGAAGGGTGACTGAACTCCTCCCAGCAGTTCATTGCCCCAGCCAAGAGCAGACCCTCGCGAGGCTGATCTTCATTGTATTGTTCATCATCATCAGCCCAAGAGGCAATCCACCACACCACACACTGGAGTAGGGTATTACACCACAACGGTGGCCCGAACCAGTATAAACCCTGTGTCATTCGTGTTGTTCTTTCCATTTCTTAGATCTTAGCGAGGCGGAGGGGTGCAGGTAGGTAGGAAGCGAAATCTCCGCATGCACCCCAGTGTTCGAACCTCAAGGGTCTGCCGAAACCCGAAATCCGACATGATGCTCTTGAAAGTAGGCTTCAACTTCTTGGCGGCAAAGTGCATGCCATAGCACATCTTCTAGTAGTGGGGGTAGTTCTGCTTGGAGGTCGACAGTACCTCGCTCAGGTAATATACTGGTCTCTGGACCGGTAGCACCTTGCCTTCCTCCTTGCGCTCTACTACAATGACTGTGCTGACCACTCGGCTGGTGGCGGCGATGTACAAGAGCAGAGGTTCCTTGGGAGTCGGAGCTGCCAGGACGGGTGGAGTAGTCAGCATCTTCTTCAACTGATGGAAAGCTTCGTCCGCTTTATGGTTCCACTCGAAAAAAGTGGTCTTCTTCATGAGTTGGTATAAGGGGAGAGCTTTCTCGCCCAGCCGACTGATGAATCGGCTGATGGACACCAAGCAGCCGGTGAATTTCTGCACATCCAGCAGTCGGCTGGGTACCTCATTATCTCGATGGCCTTGATTTTTACTGGGTTGCATTCTATGCCGCGTTCAGAGACCAGGAAACCTAGCAGCTGGCCGGCTGGCACTCCGAAGACACACTTCTCAGGGTTGAGCTTGATTTGAAATCGGCGCAGGTTCTCAAAGGTCTCCCTGAGGTCTTCCAGCAGTGTTCCACGCTTTTCCGTCTTCACCACCACATCGTCCACGTAAACATAGGCATTTCTGCCGAGTTGCTTGAGGAGACACTTCTGCATGCAACACTGAAAGGTGGCACCGGCATTCCTCAAGCCGAACGTCATGGTGAGGTAGCAGAATGCTCCAAACGGCGTGATGAAGGCGGTCTTCAATCTGTCAGCCGGGTTCAGCTTGATCTGGTGCTATCCTGAGTATGCATTCAAGAAACTCAACAGCTCGCATCCGGCTGTGGAGTCTATCACCTGATCGATTCTTGGTAGAGCAAATGGGTCTTTGGGGCATGCCTTGTTGAGACTCTTGTAGTCAATACACATTCGCCACTGCTTGTTCTTCTTTAGCACCAGGACCGGGTTTGCCAGCCACTCCGGCAAGAAAACTTCCATAATGAAGCCGGCTGCCAGGAGTCGGGCTATCTCTTCTCCGACGACTCTTCTCTTCTCTTCTGATAAGCGGCCAAGGGGCTGCCTGATCGGCTTTGCATCAGATCGGACATGTAACTTGTGCTCGGCGAAATCCGTCGGTACACCTGGCATGTCTTCGGGAGACCATGCGAAGATGTCCCGATTCTAATGGAGGAAATTGACGAGCTCGCCTTCCTATTTGCTGTCGAGGTTTGCACCTACGACTGCGTACCTCTCTGGGTGCTCTGGATCCAAGGGTATCTTCTTTGTCTCTTTGGCCGGTTTGAACGAACCGTCAGCTTCCAACTCCTTTGGGTCGAGCGATAACTCCGGCTGCTTGCCGGCCATCACCACAACTCGTTCAAGGAGCCGCTTCTCGGCTGCGACTACTAGGGACTCGGCCAGCCGACTGCTCTCAGCTGCGCAAGCAGATGACTTCCGGTAGTCGCCTGCCACAGTCAGAATTCCCCTGGAACTGGGCATCTTCATCTCGAGGTAAGCATAGTGGGGGACCTCCATGAATTTAGCCAAGGCGGGTCGGCCAAGTAGCGCATGGTACGGGCTCTCAAGGTCCACCACCTCAAACCAAACAGGCTCTCTTCGGAAGTGATCTTTGTCCCCAAAGAGGACGTCAATCAGGATCTTGCCGATCGGTGAGCAGGACAGCCCAGGGACAATGCCGTGGAACACAGTCCGGCTGTTCTGAAGCTGTCTTTGCTTGATTCCCAACTTCTCCATGGTGTCTTTGTACAGGATAGTGATGCTGTTGCCCCCGTCTATCAGAACTCGCGAGAAACGTGCGGCCCGTTTATCCGTGGCAAAGGTGGCGTCCAGGACCAGGGCGTAGGAGCTCAGACTTGACATAACTTCTGGGTGGTCAGCCCTGCTCCAGCTGATGGGCTTCTCGGACCAGTGCATGAACTCTGGTGTCTCTGAGGCTACTGCTTTCACCTCTTGTTGCTGCAGCCGCCTGCTGTGCCGATCATCAGCCATACTGGTGAACACCGCATAGGCTCCATGCTCTTCAGGGTATTCATCTTGTATTGCACCGACCGGCCTGACTGCGAGTTGCTGGGGCGGAGGCGGAGGCGGTTGCCCAGCAGGCGGGGGTGCCTGGAGGCCGTCTCCCTTGGCGATCCTGGTGAGCCAGTGGCACTTCCGGGTGGTGCGATTCGACGGCTTCGCACCGCTGTGGAACTTGCAAGGTCCATCCAAGGTCTGCTCATTGGAGAAGGCCGGCAACCAGTTCGTCTTGCCGCCTTTCTGTCACTTGGGTGGAGGCTGCTCTTCTGGCTGCTGGGTTTCAACGGCTGTGACCTGCCGGCTGCAGGAAGCCGGGTGCGGGGCCTTGCGCTTGTTGTCGCCCTGCTATTGTCGCCGGCCGGCGTCTGCCGCCGGAGTTCTTGGAGCTTGAGAAGCCACTTTGCCGGCTGTGCTGATTTGAATTTCTGCCTTCATGGAGGAGTCGGCTGTGGCCTACTTGTCTGCTATGATCAGCAGCTTGTCGAGGGTTTGTGGCTCGTTGCAGAGGAGCTTGTGCTTGAGGAGGGTGCCTTCTCGGCACCCGGCTGTGAAGTACTCGATGGCCTGCACCTCGTGCACGCGCTCACAGGAGTTCCGGAGCTCTGCCCAACGCGTGAGGTAGTCGCGAGTCGACTCGTCAGGACCTTGCACGCACAAGGAGAGCCGACGAGGCTTGGGAGGATGCTTGTACGTGCTGGTGAAGTTGCGGACGAACACTTCGGTGAAGTCGACCCAGCTGTTGATGCTGCGGGGCTTCAGGCTGTTCAGCCATGTCCGGGCCGTGCCCTGGAGCATGAGCGGAACATACTTTACGGCGACTCGCTTGTTGCCATTTGCTATGCTGACAGCCGTGGAGTAATCGACTAGCCAGTCTTCTGGCTTCACGGAGCCAGTGTACTTGGGCGTGTCTCTTGGGAGCATGAACCCTCTGGGAAAGGGCTCGTCCCAAATGCGGGGCCCGAAACAAGGCGGACCCAGCTCGTCTTCTTCCTCCAGCGCCAGGGACCAGTGAAGTCGGTCGATCCGGAGGCGGGCGTTGTTCTCTCCAACTCCCTTTCGGCGGCCAAGGCGGTCACCGAGAGTCGGGTGATCAATAGGCGGCGGGGAGACTCGCCTCTCCTTGTGGGGAGGGGGAGGCGGACAGTCGTCCCGTCGTTCCACTGCTCTCGGGCGGCCGTCTCGGTCGCGCTCTATGGTAATCCGAGTCCGACTGTGGTTGACAGCCGGCTCCTTGTCCTTTCTTCCTTGGGCACCGCCAGTCGGCGTCTGAGACGTCACGCCTTGATCTCGGTGCGGGTCTTCGTTTGGACGCAGCGGCGCCTCCGTGCGGCAGCCGGCCTCATTCTGCGCGGCGGCCGCGTCGAGGAGCCGCTAGATTCGCTCCATCATGAGGCGGCGTTCTTCGCCCTCGAAATTGTCCAGCTCATCCGCCGCTGCCTGGGCGGCTCGGATGTTCTCCGTTGGTGTAGCGTACACGGGGCGGCTAGCCCCAAACAGGCTGGCGATGGCTACGCCGCGCTGCCGGACCGCGCCAAGGCGGCTGGGCCCTTCCGGGGCCGGTGAGCCGCCAACGGCGCGATCCATCTCCCGCTGGCCCTGTTCAAGAATTCATCCGATTAACCAGTTAACTTGCCGATTAATCCCTACTCATAGGGTCATCGAGTAGCCGATAAACCAAAAAATCGTCCAATTAATTGACTAAATGGCCGATTAACTTGCCGATTAGCCGATTAATCCCCTACTCGCTAGCCAACCGAGCAGCTACCAGTTATCGATTTCCTCAACAATGCCCGCTTGTAAGCTTCTGACAAGCGTCTCATGCTGGCCAGCTTCTTCGCGCCTTCAACGAGCTGAAGGCGGCGCGCTTCTAACGTCTCTGTGTCAGCATCTTCCGGGATGGGTGCGGCTAGGTCTTGCAGTGCTGCGTCGAGCGAGTCAGGCGCTCCTCCGCCGGGGAACTCGTCATGACTGATGACTAGCACCTCAGTGACGGTGCTTCCATCGCTTTTCGCACGGGGGAGAGGTTCGTCGTAGACCACCACGTTGGTGGGGAACGCTTCGAGCAACGCGGTGTCGGAGTCGACCAGCATCGGGTCGGTGGAGCCTACGGACTCCAAGTCTACGGCAGGCTCGCCGGAAACGTGGAGTTGATCGAGGAGGCCCGCGAGGAGGTTCTCGGGGCCACCTGCGCCTGCGTCGGCCGCAGGTTCGTCGGAGAGGCGGACCTCGCCGACAAGCTCGGCCAAGGAGCTGGCTGGGTAGGCGATCTCAACGCCACGCAGCGCGTCGATGCAAACTTCGTCTGGCGTGCCTGGCTGGCTGCGCTCGCCAGGGAGGAAGAGGGTTCCCGTCTAGAACAGATCTCCGGACGGCGGTGCACCATGCCCCACGGTGGGCGCCAAATGTCGGGGGTTTGGTGCGACATATGCCAATGGATGGCTTATCATGGTGGGGGCGAGTAGAACGTCGCCGGTGCCTGGAAACGGGATGAGGTGAAGACATGCGCGCCGGCGAATCTTACCCGGCTTCAGGGCTCTCTGAGGAGATAACACCCCTACTGCTGCTCTGCGGGGTCTCCGCATGATCACTATGGTCAAGTGTTTACACAGTCGCTCCTTGAGCTGTATCCGGTGGTAGGAGAGGGCAAGGCCAGCTCCCTCCTTCTACTGATATGGTGGAGAACTACTGGGATCCAACCCTTTGCATGGGTGCCCTGGGGGGTTTATATAGGCCTACCCCCAGGGGTACAATGGTAATTAGACTAGACACGGGCCCAGCCATCAGTGCCTCCGACCTCTGACTTCTTCGCCGACTGCTGGGCCCCGTCGACTGGTCTGGTACGGAGCCGACAGGCCGCGTCCGCCACGGGCGGGTCTTGCCGGCTGCTGATTACTGTAGCCGTGCTCCTGATGACACAGGCTTGGTCATGGGGTCGTGGCAACAGCCCCGCCGCCTGGCGGGCGATCACTGTGGCCACTCCCCATCTCATCTTGATTAATGGCGCGTGGGCCCCGGGGGCTGGCTCGGCCGACTTCCTCGAGCCGACTCCCGATGGGTCCGACTAGCGGTCCTCCCACCGTCTCCCGAGGTCTCGCCGGCTGGTGGGTCCCGATGCTTCCAGGCCGTACAGACAAGCCGTCGTGGGCACAGGACTCGGTACTTTGGTGCTGACATTAGGGCTGGCATGGCAACAGTGCCACGCTGCACGGAGATCTTCTGGAGTACGGCGTGTTGTGGCCATGCCTGCCCTTGGTGAGGGGTGGGGGTAGGCTTTGCTGTAGCCACGCCCCTGCCTCGTCCCCTTTGACGAGGTCATGATTTGTTGGAGTCGCCGGCCGACTCCCCAAAGCCGGCTTCTCTGGAAGTCGTCCCTGGGACTCGGCCGCAGGCGGGCAGTCGGCCGCCCTACCGTCGACTCCTCAGGAGGCGGCTCTTCGTCCCGGAGTCTTGAGGGGCGCAGCCTGCCCCGATGTCTTGAAAGGTTATGGCCTCGGGTTGGCCTACCCGTGGCCCATTACTCCGACAGTGACAATCGCCCCTCCAAGAGCTACCCAAAGCGGAAGCTGCTACCTGAATTCGATGAGGAGGCCTCAGACCCCCCACAACCAAATATCAAAGCAGCCACCTGGTCGGATAGACGACCCCTCTATCAACACAGAGCGGCATACAACGCCACTCACAATACAACACGCGACCCATGCGAGGGCTCGCACACAAAGGACGGCGCAACAAGATCCATCTATGGACCACGCAAGCGCGCCTCATCATACAATGCAACACAACAAACATCCGAACAACGCGGTACACCCAGCTATGTTTCACCGATGAGGTGCTGGACCATGAATTTCCAGAGGGATTCAAACCCGTAAACATAGAGACATATGACGGAACAACAGACCCGGGGGTCTGGATTGAGGACTACATCCTTCATATCCATATGGCTCGAGGCGATGATCTCCACGCCATCAAGTACTTACCCCTCAAGCTCAAAGGGCTAGCTCGTCACTGGCTTAAAGGCCTCCCCGAAAGCTCCATTGGAAGTTGGGAAGAGCTCGAAGACGCCTTTCGGGCTAATTTTCAAGGGACTTATGTCCGACCTCCGGATGCGGACGATTTGAGTCATATAACTCAACAGCCCAGAGAGTCAGCCCGAAAGCTTTGGAACAAGTTTCTTACTAAAAAGAACCAGATTGTCGACTGTCCGGACGCTGAAGCCTTGGCAGCTTTCAAGCATAGCGTCCGTGATGAATGGCTCGCTAGACACCTCGGCCAAAATAAGCCGATAACGATGGCCGCATTAACAAACCTCATGACCCGCTTTTGAGCGGGTGAGGACAGCTGGCTAGCTAGATGCAGCACCAGCGATCCCAGTACATCTGAAGTTAGAGATGGAAACGGGAAATCACGGCGCAACAGCAATAACAAACGCCGGAATAAAGAAGACAACATGAAGGGCACGACAGTAAATGCCGGATTCAAAAGCTCTCGGCCAGGTCAAAAGCTGCCCACTAAAGGCACCAGGGATGAACTGTCCAGCCGCAACAAAATTCTGGACCAAGTATGTCAGATCCATAGTACCCCTGGTAAACATGCTAATCATACCCACAGAGAATGTTGGGTCTTCAAGCAGTCCGGCAAGCTCAACGCCGTACACAAGGGGGAGGATACACCAAGTGAAGACGAGGACGAGCCTCCCAAGCAAGACACGAGGGAACAAAAGAAATTTCCACCAGAAGTCAAAACAGTAAACGTGTTACACGTGATCAAGGGAAAAAACAATGCGGCACTCCTAGGAAAATATACCCAAGTGCCTGTCATCGCGAAGTCCTGCCAATGGTCGTCTCAACCGATCACTTTCGACCATGGCGATTACTCAGCAAGTATCCGACACGCAGGATGGGCTGCCCTGGTATTAGACCCAGTAATTGGCGGATATCACTTCACACGAGTCTTGATGGACGGCGGCAGCAACCTAAACCTAATATATCAGGATACAATCCGCGGGATGGGGTTAGACCCAACACAAATTCGCCATAGCAATACTACCTTTAAAGGAGTAACGCCAGGCCCATGGGCTCGTTATACGGGCTCCCTCCTATTACAAGTTATATTCGGCTCCCCCGACAACTTCCATCGCGAGCATTTAACCTTCCACATCACTCCGTTTCAAAGTGGCTATCAAGCACTGCTCGGACGCGAAGCTTTCGCTCGCTTTAATGCAATACCACACTACGCCTCCCTCACACTCAAGATGCCCGGTCCACGTGGCATCATTTCAGTGCATGGAAATATCAAGCGATCTCTTCGCGCCGAAGAGAGTGAGGCTGCCTTGGCAGCCACACACTAAAGGTGCCCGGACCAGCGAAAGCATCCGATAGGTCTTCAAGACCTCAGACACAACTAATCGAGTCCGGTGCCGCTACTTATACCAAATAAATGGTCACACCCCTATTTGTCCATACAAGGGGCTCAACGCGTGCAGACAAGTGGCAATTTCTTCTCATCTTGAATTATACATGGTTTCTTTAACAAACTATCTTTTTGCACGACAACCTTTTTCACCTAAATTCCTCTCTTTTATAGACGATTATCGTGCTACACCCGTCCAGGATATGGCACAACGGAGACACAGGCGCAGACGTGCAGTAGGGACCCGCTCCAAGGATTCTTTTTAGATTAAGACCATGCATAAACCTTTTTTTACTGTCTCTTGTTGATACACATCCACCGTTGAGAAGGATGCTGACGTCTTGGCATGTGGCCATGCCAGAACAATGCACGTACCTGGACACAAGGGGCTTCTTACAAAGGCCATTACTTAGGCCCGGTTTATACCACAAAGACCGAATACCTTAGGGAGTGTTCGGCATCGCGAGTTTGGCCCTATATGCATCAGCTCCGAATGATTATCTTTGCTCAAATGTTGGGTTTGCCCGGCTCCTGTGTTTTGGTGCCTTACGTTCCGCTTTACCGGCTAAGGTAGCACTAGGAGAACTACTGCGATTGTGCCCTGGTTCATCCGGACGAGCACCTCAGTAGAGAAAGCCGAAAACTGACTGTCATGATATAGCGTGAGACTGGTCAACTACTTGATGACCTGTTGGAATGTTAGAATTCCTCCGCCTTAACGAAGGGCCATTTTCCGGCCAGGCATGTATGCACCCCGGGATCGGGAGAGTGCAGAGCCACCAGGGGCTATCTAGTAGCCCCACTGTCAAACTCCTATGGCTAAGTGAAAGTGCTAAAGCATTATAGTCCGGTTGCCTCGCTCGCTCCGCTATCACCTCCTTAATAGGACTAAGACATTGGGTTAAGTGTGAACATGTGTTTTTGCAAGCACCTCCGCATTATATGCGTGGGGGTTGAAGCATACACATGTATACATAAACGGCCGCCCAGGAGGCATCATATTACTTTCAGGCAAAAGTATAAAAATAGCCTTATAAAAATCTATAAAAGCATTTCGCTTAGAATGAGATTATATATCACTCAAACATAATATTTTTTGAGCACTGGGTCTCTATCAAACGAGCACCCTTAAGAACTTCTTTAAAGTAGTGCTCAGCAGCCCTTCGACCTATGGCCGAATCCCGCGCTGCAACAGTGGTAGCATCCATCTCCGCCCAGTATGCTTTAACACGGGCAAAGGCCATCCGTGCGCCCTCTATGCACGCTGACCTCTTCATCGCATTAATGCGCGTCACCATGTCAAGGAACTGCTGCACCAAGCTGAAATAGCTGTTCGGTTTTGACCTTTCCGGCCATAGCTGATCCACAACAGACCTCATGGAGAGTCCGGACAACCTATTTAGTTCGGCCCATTCGGCTAATTGGTCAGACAATGAAAGCGGACGCTCGGGAGAATAGAATTGTCTCCAAAACAGCTGGTCTACTTCACGGTCCGTCTGACCCTGGAAGTACTTGGCCGCATCGGCATCGCTCACTGCCAAATCCATATACACATCCTTCGAACTCCACAGTCGATCCAGAGGGGCATACCGTGGATCTCCGAACTTCCTCCACAACATAAAGGATTTCCCAGCTACAATATCCCCGGCTTCCCGCAGCTCCTCCTTCTTTGCCCTCATAGCAGAGCGGAGGTCTTTTCCTGTCGCAACAGCCTTCTCAAGGTCCGATGCCTTCGCCTGGTTTTCCTTTTCAAGAACCCGGCAACGGTCGGCCGCGGCTTTTAATTCTATGACCATCTTGGCCATCTTATCTCGGCTCTCGCCATGCGCGGCCTTCTCGGCTTGCAACTCTACGGCCGCCTTCAAAGCAGCCGCATTACCCAACCTCGCTTGTTCCCTGGCTCGAGCAAGTTCTGCCCGCAAGGCTTAAACAGTGGCAGCTCCATCTGCAGTCACAACATATTAAAGATACTGGCATCATGCTGCTCTTCCTATGTGGCGTTTACCAGATAATGACACTTACCCTGTGCCTCGTCAAGCCTTTTGTTAACAAGCTCGATATCGGCGTCTGCCGCATCCAACTGCCGTTCTAAATGGGCAAACTCGCTAGTCCGGCTAGCCACCGAAGCTTCCATCACCTACACATAGAGGCAGTATGGTTATTACCTGGGAATATGATCCTCTGTTCGTCGTCGTTTCTGACGACGACCAGAGTCTTAGGGGCTACTATCTACACAGGGCACACCTAGCATGTGCAGGACTATCATACATTATTTTACGTACCTCAAAGACTGTCAGTAGACTCATAAAAGCTTTGTGCAATCCGCTTTCGGCGGACATGACTCTCTCCATCACCGTATTCATCAGCACACGGTGTTCATCTGAGATGGCCGCTCGCCCCACCAACTCCCTCAGAACATCCGATCGCACACTAGACGGTGCCGGACTCTTTTGTCTGCTCTCTTCGGGAGCCGGACACTGGGAGCTTCGGGGGTGAACGAGATTATCTTCTGGCCTTGCCGGACTCGAAGAGGCCCTCCGCGACGACACTTCAGGGTCGCCCGCTTTCGGAGCGGAGGAGTCCGAAGGAGGCCTTTTGCTCTCCATCATCTCTAGAAGAAGATCCCCCGAAGACGAGCTCATTTGAGAGGGGCTAAGGCCCGAACTGCAAAGATATATGCGGTGGTTATTTTCTCAGAAGAAAAAGATGGCATATCTGTATTGTTAAAGTATTTCGGGTCACTTACGACTCGTGGGAGAATTGATCCCCCCGCGGACTTTGTGCGGCAACAGCACCCCCCAAGGTAGGACCCTCTGTGGGAGACTTGTTCTCCCGTTTGGAAGCTTCGGCTTCCGCATCTCCGGGCGCGGTCCTTTTCCTCTTCCGGTCGTCTTCCTTCATGGAGACGCTCGCTCCCTCGGTTAGAATGGGCAGCGTTGGGGGCCCGCGTCCGCCCTTATTATCCTCCATAGTATCTTCCTTCAAGGGCTCCGGGCAAGGTGCGATCGGGAGCATCTTTTCCAGTACCGGATTTTCCAAACCCTCAGGGAGGGGGGACGAACACCGAATCAACTTCGCCTTTGTTAGCTAGTCCTGATCAAAAAGCAAACTCTCAGAAATAACTTCGTAACAAATGAGAGACAGTATGTTCGGCCGGAAGATTTCTTACCTGTTCGGCGGCGCGGGTACTGCTCAGGCCCATGTCCTCGGTAATTTCCGGACACTCTACCTGAGGTCCGAAGAATGACTTGTACATCTCCTCGTGCGTCAGGCCGAGGAAATTTTGAATGGCATGCGGTCCCTCGGGATTGAACTCCCACAAGAGAAGGGGCCGGCATTTGCAAGGCTGGACTTGACGAACCAGCATAACTTGTGTTACCTTAACCAAACTGAAATCTCCATTGAAGAGATCTTGAATGCGGCTTTGTAGTATAGACACGTCCTTGGCTGGACCCTAGCTCAATCCTCTGCTAATCCATGACATCAGTTGTGGTGGAGGGCCCGGGCGAAAAACAGGGGCGGCCGCCCACTTGGCACTTCTAGGAGCCGTGATGTAGAACCACTCCTGTTGCCACAATTCAGACACATATGGAATGGAACCTTTGGGCCATGGAGCTCCCGTCATCTTGCGTATTGAGGCACCTCCACACACCGCATGTTGCCCCTTGATCATCTTCGGCTTTACTTCAAAGGTCTTGAGCCACAGGCCAAAGTGAGGGGAAACCCGGAGGAAGGCCTCACACACGACAATAAATGTCGCGATATGAAGAAAGGAGTCCGGAGCTAGATCATGGAAATCTAGCCCGTAATAAAACATCAAGCCCCTGACGAAAGGATCCAGAGCAAGGCCTAGACCTCGGAGGAAGTGAGAGACGAACACAATGATCTCGTTGGGGTCGGGGGAGGGGACGGCCTGCCGTCGGGCAGGCAGCCGATGCGGAATCTCGGCGGTCAGATATCTGGCCCCCTCAACTTTTTGATGTCTTTTTCCATGATGGAGGAAGGCACCCATCGGCCTTGAAGGCTAGATCTGGACATGACTGAAGGTTCGGAGCACCTGACCTGAACTTTGGGCGCTTGAGCTTGAGGTGGGGGAGGATTCGATTGAGCGCGGGAGGGAAAAATAAAAGCCTTGCCCCTTTATAAAGAGGGTGAATATCAAGCGTCCTCTCTGTGTCCGTTTGGGCTTGCCTATAATCTAGGAGTCCTAGAAGCGGTTGGGTTACCCACGCCCGTGTTGATGAGAATCCCAGAATAAGGGGACACGATCTCTACTTTAACAAGACGTGCCAAGGAAACCGCCTCGCATGATGCGCTGATGTGGGGTAATAAAACGACTCAGATAAAGGCTTGGCCGTGGTGTGTCACACTACGGAATACGTCAGCAGATTAGATTTGTGTAAATATTATTCTCTCTATGGCAATATGTGGAAACTTATTTTGCAGAGCCGAACACTATCTTTGTGTTCAAAATCTTCTATGAAGTACTTGGAGGAGGAACCCGCCTTGCAATGCCGAAGACAATCTGCGCGCCGGACTCGTCGTCATTGAAGCCTGGTTCAGGGGCTACTAAGGGAGTCCTAGATTAGGGGGTGTCCGGATGGCCAGACTATACCTTCAGCTGGACTCCTGGACTATGAAGATACAAGATTCAAGACTTCGTCCCGTGTCCGGAAGGGACTTTCCTTAGCATGGAAGGCAGGCTTGGCGATACGGATATGCAGATCTCCTACCATTGTAACCGACTTTGTGTAACCCTAACCCTCTCCGGTGTCTATATAAACCGGAGGGTTTTAGTCCATAGGACAACATACACAACAACAATCATACCATAGGCTAGATTCTAGGGTTTAGCCTCTCTGATCTCGTGGTAGATCTACTCTTGTACTACCCATATCATCAATATTAATCAAGCAGGACGTAGGGTTTTACCTCCATCGAGAGGGCCCGAACCTGGGTAAAACTTCATGTCCCTTGCCTCCTATTACCATCCGGCCTAGACGCACAGTTCGGGACCCCCTACCCGAGATCCACCGGTTTTGATACCGACAGTGGGCACAACCCACCAGGGCACGCCCCCCTCTCGAGGCGCACCCAGGTGGGTTGTACCCACCTGGTGGCCACGCTGATGACCCCCCTAATACTATAAAATCACATTATTCCAGAAAAAATCAAGGAGAAGAATTATCACGATCCATGAGACGGAGCCGCCGCCAGGCCCTGTTCTTCCTCGGGAGGGCAGATCTGGAGTCCGTTTGGGGCTCCGGAGAGGGGGATCTTCGTTTTTCGTCATCACCAACCCATCTCCATCACCAATTCCATGTTGCTCCCCACCGAGAGTGAGTAATTCCTTTGTAGGCTTGCTGGTCGGTGAGGAGTTGGATGAGATTCATCATGTAATCGAGTTAGTTTTGTTAGGGCCTGATCCCTAGTTTCCATTATGTTCTTATATCGATGTTTCTATGACTTTGCCATGCTTAATGCTTGCCACTTCGGGCCCGGGTGCCATGATTTCAGATCTGAACCATTTATGAATTCATCATTATATCCATGTTTTAGATCTGATCTTGCAAGTTATAGTCACCTACTACGGTTGTGATCCGACAACCCCGGAGTGACAACAACCGGGCCCACTCTCGGTGATGATCGTAGTTTGAGGAGTTCACGTATTCACTATGTGTTAATGCTTTATTCCGGTTCTATATTAAAAGGAGGCCTTAATATCCCTTAGTTTCCAATATGGACCCTGCTGCCACGGGAGGGTAGGACAAAAGATGTCATGCAAGTTCTTTTAATAAAGCATTCATGACTATTTACGGAAGACATGCCTACATTATGTCGATGAACTGGAGCTAGTGCCGTATTGCCCTAGGTTATAACTGTCACATGATGAATATCATCCAACAAGTCACCGATCCAATGCCTACGAATTTATCCTTATTGATTTTGCTGCGTTATTATTGCTATCATCACTGTTACACTTGCTACAAATTACTGCTATCATTGTTACTGTTACCGTTACTGCTGTCACTACTATCAAAACTATCAAACTACTTTGCTACTGATCATATTACTGCAGATAATTAATCTCCAGGTGTGGTTGAATTGACAACTTAGCTACTAATACCTTCAAATATTCTTTGGCTCCCCTTGTGTCGAATCTATAAATTTGGGTTGAATACTCTACCCTCGAAAACTGTTGCGATCCCCTATACTTGTGGGTTATCAAGACCTTTTTCTGGCGCCATTGCCGGGGAGCATAGCTATATTTGTTGAGTCACTTGGGATTATTATCATATTATCACTATGAAGAATCTGAAGGATTTAAAGACTAAGATTTATCCATCTAAGACGAGGGGAGGTAAGGAATGCCATCCAGTTCAGCTTTAGATTCACCTTCAGTTATGAGTAAACTTGCAACACCACCACATGCTATTAATTCTGATATGTCGCAAGTTATTGATGATGCTATTTCTACTATGAATGATGCTTATGATGATGCTAGTACCTTGCTTGATAATGATGATGTGCCACTTGGTGAATTTCTTGATAAACAAATTACTAGAGTAATACAACATGATGTTGTTGAATCTGATGATGAGCTTGAAACTGAATCTCCTAAGACACCTGCTAGAACTAGCTTTCCTAGATATGAATTGCCTAAGGTACCAAAAGGTTATGTTATGAGTGAAGAAACGACTAGAGATATTCTTGCTTCCAATGATAGAGATGATCTAGAGAAATTATTACGCAAGTATAAAGAAAAATCTCTGAATGCTAGAATGGAATGTGATCCTAAGTTTGATACTTCACCTATCTTTATTGATGATAAGGATTATGAATTCTCCGTCGACCCAGAGCTAATAACTCTGGTTGAATCTGATCCTTTCCATGGTTATGAAACTAAAACTGTTGTGGCACATCTTACTAAGTTGAATGACATAGCCACCCTCTTTACTCATGATGAGAAAACCCGCTATTACTTTATTCTCAAATTATTTCCTTTCTCATTAAAGGGTGATGCTAAAAGCTTGGTACAATACTCTTGCTCCTGGTTGTGTTTGTAGTCCCCAGGATATGGTTTATTACTTCTTTGAAAAATATTTTCCTACTCATATGAGACAAGCTGCCTTATAGGATATATTTAACTTTGTGCAAACTAAAGAAGAGAGTCTCCCACAAGCTTGGGGGAGTCTTTGCTAGTTACTTAATGCTTTGCCTGATCATCCTATTAAGAAAAATGAAATACTTGATATCTTCTATAATGGACTAACCGATGCTTCTAGGGACTGCCTAGATAGTTGTGCTGGTTGTGTTTTCAGGGAACGAACTATTGCTCAAGCTGAAGAAATATGTAACAACATATTGAAAAATTATGATGATTGGACTATTCCTGAACCACCGCCTAAACCCACTCCGAAGAAGAGGGGTATATTATATCTCAGTCCTGAAGATATGCAAGAGGCAAAGAAATCTATGAAGGAAAAAGGTATTAAAGACGAGGATGTTAAAAATTTACCTCCTATTGAAGAAATACATGGGCTTAATACACCACCAATGCCTAAGGTGGTAGAGGTAAATTCTCTTATGAAGTTTAATGAAAATGATAATCCTCACAATATGCATCCTAGTCAATGCCTTTATGAGTTTGAAAACTACATTAGGAAACAAGATCACTTCAATGCAAATGTTATGAAACAATTGAAATATAATTCTGATATGATTGATCGCTTGAGTGACTTATTATTTAGAATATCAATTGATGTTAGAGGTGTTGGAAGACATGCTTCTATGGTTCAAACTCAATTAGAACAAGTTGCTAAATCACAAAGAGAATTGCTTGATGAAATGAATCATAATATGCATGACTTTGCTGTTAGAGTTGCAACTAGAGAAGGTTAAATGACTCAGGAACCACTTTATCCTGAGGGACACCCTAAAAGAATTGAACAAGATTCACAAAGAGCTAACACTAGTGCACCTAGTCCTTCTAGAAAGAAAAAGAAAAAGAAAAATGATAGGACTTTGCACACCTCTAGTGAACCTGAAATAGAAAAACCTCCTGATAATGATAATGAAATTTCTATCTCTGATGCTAAAACTCAATTTGGTAATGAACACTCACCTAATGATAATGAAAAATATAATGCTGAGGTTCATGAAGACTCTCAACCAACCAATGATAAAGAACGAGATAATGATGTTGAGATAGAACCACCTGTTGATCTTGATAACCCACAAGCTAAGAATAAAAGATATGATAAAAGAGACTTCATTGCTAGAGAACACGATAAAGAAAGAGAACCGTGGGTTCAAAAACCTATGCATTTTCCACCCAAGTCAACTAAAAAGAATGATGATGAAGAATTTGAACGCTTTGCTGAAATGCTATGGCCATTCTTTTTGCGTACTCGCTTGATTGATATCTTGAAAATGCCTCCATATGCAAAATATATGAAAGATATCATCACAAATAAAACAAAAATACCGGAAGCTAAAATATCCACTATTCTTGCTAATTCTACTTTTAAAGATGGAGTACCTAAAAAAACTTGGAGATCCAGGAATACCAACTATACCTTGCTCCATCAAAAAGAATTATGTGAAAACTGCTTTGTGTGATTTAGGAGCTGGTGTTAGTGTTATGCCTTTCTCTTTATATAAAAGACTCGACTTGAATAAACTCACACCTACTAAAATATCTTTGCAAATGGCTGACAAATCAATGGCCATACCTATCGGTATCTGTGAGGATGTGCCCGTTATTGTTGCTAATGTTACTATTTTGACTGACTTTGTTATACTTGAGATGCTCGAGGACGAAAACATGTCGATTATCTTTGGTAGACCCTTCTTGAATACTGCAGGGGCTGTTATTGATTGCAATAAAAGCAAGGTCACTTTTCATATTAATGGTAATGAGCATACGGTGCACTTTCCGAAGAAACAATTCCAAGTGAATGGTATAATGTTATTGAAAAATCTCCGACAATCACTATTGGAAGTTTTCAAATACCTCTACCTACTGTCAAAAAGAAATATGAAATACTTATTGTTGGGGAAATGCATATCCAGGTTGAGGTAACTTAGTGATTCACGAAAGTTCTTCGGTTTCATGCTAATCAAAAGTGATTGTTAATAAGACTTGATCAACCTTAATAATGGATCATTTTTGAGCGGTATGAAGTTGATGAATTTAGTAAGCACTACCTTCTGTCCCTACTTTTTATTCTCTGTTTTTATTAGTTAAATAAAATAAAATGCCACGTTTTGTCTGTTTTTTGAATTTCCCGTACAATAAAAAATGACCCAAAAATAAAAGTTCTCAGAATGCTTTGAAAATTTTATAAGATTTTTGTCTGAATATTTGAGAATTTTTGGTGCAAATAACATCAGAGGGAGGTGCACCAGGTGGGCACAACCCACCTGGGCGCGCCAGCACTAGCACCCCCAGGCGTGCCCTGGTGGGTTGTGGTCCCCACATGGGCCCCCTCACTTACCTCTTCATACCACATCATCATTTACCTCCAGAAAAAATCCCCATTGCTCTCTCTCCCATGTTCTTGCTCATTTTGCTGCCATTTTCAATCTCTCTGCTCGAAGCTCCATTTCCGAAACTGTTTCGGGGGATTGTTGCTTGGTATGTGACTCCACCATTTGTCCAATTAATTTTTGTTTTAGTGGTTTATACTTTGAATAAATAGCTAATCTTGGTGCTGTTGTAGATGTGCTTGCATGTTCAATTCTTAGTGTTCTAAGTAGTTTGAATGCTTGCTATGGCCTCTATGTATCCCTATGAGTAGTTGCTATCGATTTTGTGAAGTTTTGTTGGAAAAATTTTGTGAACTAAAAATTCAGATTTTTGTTCATAGGAAAAATTGTAAGCGGACATGAATATCTTCAGGAAATATGGCTCTAAGAAGAACTCCAAGGGTGTTATTGGGGAGTCTTCTGACAGTGATCTCCGCCCTTGGTGGTTGGCAGAGGTACGGCCGAGCGAATGGCCGCACGCCCCATTTTTGCAAGAGGCTGAAATTCATGAGGAGTTCATGCAATATATTGCCAATGTCGGTCTCACCGACTTCATCGCAGATGAGTGTGACCAACATCAAATCCTCACAAACATGTTTGTTCAAAGTTTTACTTTCATGCCTAGAAATAACCCTCTTGAAGTGAGCTTTGACTTATATGCTGAAAACCATCAGATACCACTTACTGAGTTTTGTAACATATGCATGATCCCTTCTGATGGAAGCTTGGCTGAGCCTAGGCCGGCTGAGTTTGAGGAGTTCTGTCGCACTTTGACAGTGGGTGATGACAGGAGAGTGTCAGCCATCACGGCCGGTGGCTTACATTTTCCTGTTGTTCGTTACTTTGCATATTTCATTACCAAATGCTTGCTTGCTAGGGAGAAGGTGGGTGCACTTAGTTCACCAGACCTTGCTGTTTTACTCGTGCAATTGAGGGCGACAATACGTATAGCTTGGGAGCTATCGTGGCTCGTCGCCTGCACCTTAATAAATCCTAGGGTAAAATACATGGTGGGATTTTTCTACTCATTTGGCGGCTCACTTCGAGGTTGAGATACGTCACCATGATTACCCTGTGACCAAGGTTTACCTAGACCAGGCAACCATGTATCACCATCACTTTCTTGCACATGATCGCCCTGATGTTGCCATTCCTTATAACTTGGTTTATAACATTGACACTTGTGATGTTATTCCCTTGCCTGCACCTGCTTTGTTTGATTCTATTGCTAGGGGAGGATACCAGATTATGCCTGCAGACATCCTCGCCTACTGGAAAGCTCACGCTGCTGCAGAGGCTGCAGAGGCACCTCCACAGTGGGATCAGTGGATGCCCGCTCCTCCGTACCCCGACTACTATCCTCCAGGCTACTGATCGATTACCAAATTAGGCCAAAAGCCTAAGCTTGGGGGAGTACGCGTTTCTCACTAACATTATATTCATGTTCGCATATCATTCCATTTGTCGTTTTTCACACTTTTTCATTGTATTATCCATGCTTAGATTTATTTTCTTTCTTTCTTCTGGTGTGTTTGAAAAACTTTAGAAAAAACCAAAAAAAATAGTTGTAGTAATTTACTTTCTATGCATGCTTAGTAGTAGTACTAAAAGAAAATCCAAAAAGATTTCCTTGTTCTTCTTTTGCTTGTTGGGAGCTTTCCCGTGTAAATAGTTTTTCTCGTTTTTACTTTTTATTTGCTTGTTGAAGAAAAAACCAAAAACTCCAAAAATATTTCAGTGTGTTTCTTTGAAATTCTTTTCTTTTATTCGAGTTGTACTGAGGAGAAGACCACGATGAAAATGTTGAGTGGCTCTCATATGAATAATTGTTGAACTAATAAAGAGCCCATTTTACCTTGTCTTCTCCCATTGAATAAAATGTTTGCAGATTCCAGCTTAGTCCATGGAACTCTTGCACTATTATTATTTTCATATCATTTGGTCGTGCAAGTGAAAGGCAATAATGACGATATTCAATGAGCTGGCTGTGGCAAGGAGAAACTGGTATCAACTCGACTTGTCTTGTCTGTGTAAATATGTTTAACCGAGTGCTCATGATTCAGGCCGTTATGATTAAACATGTTTGCAATGACAATTAGAGATTATAGTTTCTCATGCCATGCATGAGTAGCTGGGAGTGGATAATGATTTATCTTGGATATTAACATAGCATTAAAATAATTATGATGTAGTATGATGATATGGTATCCTCCTCTGAATGTTCAAGTGACTTGACTTGGTACATGTTCATGCATGTAGTTGAATCAAATCCAGCATAGCCTCTATAATATTTATGTTCATGGTGCTCATATCCTACTCATTCTAGTGCCCAATGTTACTTATGCATAATGCCTGGTTATGATTGTTGTTGCTCTCTAGCTGGCCGCTTCCCAATCTTAAATTGCTAACCTTCGCCTGTACTAAGTGGGAATTCTTCTTGTACATCAAAAACCTTGAACCCAAAGTTATTCCAGATGAGTCCACCATACCTACCTATATACGGTATTACCCTGCCATACTAAGTGAATTTGCATGTGCCACCTCTAAACAAATTCGAAAAAAAGTATCCATTTTGTGTGCCTGGATCGTGCATGGAACGACAGGAGGTGGTCGATATCTTCCGTGCTAAGCATGTTATCCTCAGGTCGAGTGTTTATTCACTCACCATCGCACGAGGAAATGGGCGGTGATAGGGATGCCCAGTCCCAATCTGCAAAATACAAAAGGAGTTCATCTCTTAAATAATCAAACAAAAACTCCCAATGGAGTCAAAACCTTTACTTTCCGCTTGGCAACCGCCACTAGCGTGCTTAGCATGGAAGATGTTGATAACTAATGGTCGTGAAGTGAATGAGAAGGGTGCATGTCTCAAAATTTCATTTATATCTGTTTTAAAAATTGAGCTCTGGCACCTCTACAAATCACTGCTTCCCTCTGTGAAGGGACTTTCTATTTACTTTTGTGTTATGTCACCACCTTCTAAAAATAAGCGCCAGAAAGTGAGTAGAGCACAATGGTCATGATTTATGCATTCTGTATAGCTAATGTTGGGTGCATCATGACTGGATCTTTTCTACCATGAATTACAATGTTTAGTCACTACTTGAACTTTGGAGGTGCTCTGCATTTATGTTTTGCGGTCTCAGAAAGGGCTAGCGAGATACCATTATTGTCATATTATATCATGGTTGTTTTGAAAACGTGTTACTGTTTGAGATATCTTATTATTGCTCGCTAGCTGATTATATCATTCATATGAGTCATTATAATCTTTAAGAGTTATTGTCGACATGGTTAGTTACAATGTTGGCTGAAACCCTGGGTGTTGTTTAAGCTTATTTATGCAAACAAGAGCAAAAGAGTTTGTAAAAGTTTTTCTTTCTCACTTTCAGTTTATCAACTGAATTGTTGGAGGACAAGCAAAGGTTTAAGCTTGGGGAGTTGATACATCTCCAACGTATCTACTTTTTCTCACGCTTTTCCTCTTGTTTTGGACTCTAATTTGCATGATTTGAATGCAACTAACCCCGGACTAACGTTGTTTTCAGCAGAACTACCATGATGCTATTTTTGTGCAAAATTAGAAGTTCTCGGAATGGAACAAAACTTTGCAAGGATTTGCTATACCAATAATAAGAATTTCTGGAGCCAAGACCCACTAGAGAGTGTGCCCTGGGTGGGCACAACCCAACAGGGCGCGCCCCCCCTCTCCTAGCGCGCTCAGGTGGGTTGTACCCACCTGGTGCTCCCGCTGATGACCCCCTATAAAATCACATTATTCCAAAAAAAATTAGGGAGAAAGAATTATCGCGGTCCATGAGACGGAGCCGCCGCCAGGCCCTGTTCTTCCTCGAGAGGGCAGATCTGGAGTCCGTTTGGGGCTCCGGAGAGGGGGATCTTCGTTCTTCGCCATCACCAACCCATCTCCATCGCCAATTCCATGATGCTCCCCACCGGGAGTGAGTAATTCCTTCATAGGCTCGCTGGTCAGTAAGGAGTTGGATGAGATTCATCATGCAATCGAGTTAGTTTTGTTAGGGCATGATCCCTAGTATCCATTATGTTCTTAGATTGATGCTGCTATGACTTTGCCATGCTTAATGCTTGACACTTTGGGCCCGGGTGCCATGATTTCATATCTGAACCGTTTATGAATTCATCATTATATCCATATTTTAGATCTGATCTTGCAAGTTATAGTCACCTACTACGGTTATGATCCGACAACCCCGGAGTGACAACAACCGGGCCCACTCTCGGTGATGACCGTAGTTTGAATAGTTCATGTATTCACTATGTGTTAATGCTTTGTCTCGGTTCACTATTAAAAGGAGGCCCTAATATCCCTTAGTTTCCAATATGGAACCCGCTGCCATGGGAGGGTAGGACAAAAGATGTCATGCAAGTTCTTTTAATAAAGCACGTATGACTATTTACGGAATACATGCCTTATATCGATGAACTAGAGCTAGTGTCGTATCGCCCTAGGTTATAACTGTCACATGATGAATATCATCCAACAAGTCACCGATCCAATGCCTATGAATTTATCCTTATTGATTTTGCTGCATTACTATTGCTATCATCACTGTTTTACTTGCTACAAATTACTGCTATCACTGTTACTGTTACCATTACTGTTGTCACTACTATCAAAACTATCAAACTACTTTGCTACTGATCATATTGCTGCAGATAATTAATCTCCAGGTGTGGTTGAATTGACAACTCAGCTGCTAATACCTTCAAATATTCTTTGGCTCCCCTTGTGTCGAATCTATAAATTTGGGTTGAATTCTCTACCCTCGAAAACTGTTGCGATCCCCTATACTTGTGGGTTATCAGAGACCACCTAGGAGAGAGGTGGGCCTGGCCCTGGCCGGCGTCCGTGGTTACATCAATTAACATGCTTAACGAGTTCTTGGTATTTGATCTGAGTCTGGCCATTGGCCTATACGCACTAACCAACTACGCGGGAACAGTTATGGGCACTCGACGTCGTGGTATCAGCCGAAGCCTACTTGACGTCAGCGACGGAGCGGCGTGCACCGGATTGGACCATAAGCCTACACTTTTATTAAGGGGGCTAGGTCTGCCTCCGGCCGCGTACGCAACATGCAGGGTGCAATGGGTGATGGGCCCAAACCCCTGCGCGCATAGGATTTATACCGGTGTGCTGACCTCTCTGTTGTGCCTAGGTAGGTGCTACCTCTTGAGCACTGCGTTGGTTTTCCCCGAAGAGGAAGGGATGATGCAGCAAAGTAGCGTAAGTATTTCCCTCAATTTTTGTGAACCAAGGTATCAATCCAGTAGGAGGCTACACGCGAGTCCCTCGTACCTGCAGAAAACAAATAAATCCTCGCAACCTACGCGATAAGGGGTTGTCAATCCCTACATGTCCACTTATGAGAGTGAGATCTGATAGATATGATAAGATAATATTTTTGGTATTTTTGTGATAAAGATGCAAAGTAAAATAAAAGCAAAGTAAAAAGCAAAGGAAATAACTAAGTATTGGAAGATTAATATGATGAAGATAGACCCGGGGGCCATAGGTTTCACTAGTGGCTTCTCTCAAGAGCATAGGTATTCTACGGTGGGTGAACGAATTACTATTGAGCAATTGACAGAATTGAGCATAGTTATGAGAATATCTAGGTATGATCATGTATATAGGCATCACGTCCGAGACAAGTAGACTGACTCCTGCCTGCATCTACTACTATTATTCCACTCATCGACCGCTATCCAGCATGCATCTAGAGTATTAAGTTCATGAAAATAGAGTAACACATTAAGCAAGATGACATGATGTAGAGGGATAAACTCATGCAATATGATGAAAACCCCATCTTGTTATCCTCGATGGCATCAATACAATATGTGCCTTGCTGCCCCTACTGTCACTGGGAAAGGACACCACAAGATTGAACCCAAAGCTAAGCACTTCTCCCATTGCAAGAAAGATCAATCTAGTAGGCCAAACCAAACTGATAATTCGAAGAGACTTGCAAAGCTAACCAATCATACATAAAAGAATTCAGAGAATATTCAAATAGACTTGATCATAAACCCACAATTCATTGGTCTCAACAAACACACCGCAAAAAGAAGATTATATCGAATAGTTCTCCACAAGAGAGGGGGAGAACATTGTATTGAGATCCAAAAAGAGAGAAGAAGCCATCTAGCTAATAACTATGGACCCGTAGGTCTGAGGTAAACTACTCACACTTCATCGGAGGGGCTATGGTGATGATGTAGAAGCCCTCCGTGATGGATACCCCCTCCGGCGGAGCTCCGGAACAGGCCCCAAGATGGGATCTCGTGGATACAGAAAGTTGCGGCAGTGGAATTACGGTTTTGGCTCCGTATCTGATCGTTTGGGGGTACGCAGGTATATATAGGAGGAAGGAGTACGTCGGTGGAGTAACAAGGGGCCCACGAGGGTGGAGGGCGCGCCTGAGGGGGGGAGGAGGGGGGTAGGTGCGCCCCCTACCTCGTGGCCTCCTCCTTTGTTTCTTGATGTAGGGTCCAAGTCTCCTGGATCATGTTCGGTGAGAAAATCACGTTCCCGAAGGTTTCATTCCATTTGGACTCCATTTGATATTCCTTTTCTTCGAAACCCTAAAATAGGCAAAAAAACAACAATTCTGGGCTGGGCCTCTGGTTAATAGGTTAGTACCAAAAATAATATAAAAGTGGATAATAAAGCCCAATAATGCCCAAAATAGTAGATAATATAGCATGGAGCAATCAAAAATTATAGATACGTTGGAGACGTATCAGTAGGGCTGCGACGTGTTGATCTTCCAAGGTCGGGCATGACCCAGGAAAGTGTGTCCGGCCAGAGGGATCGAGCATGTTGGGTAATGTGGTGCACCCATGTAGGGAAGTTGATCTATTCGAATAGCCGTGTCCCTCGATAAAAGGACAACTCGGAGTTGTACCTTGACCTTATGACAACTAGAACCGGATACTTAATAAAACACACCCTTTCAAGTGCCAGTTACAACCCGGTGATCGCTCTCTCATAGGGCGACGAGGGGAGGATCGCCGGGTAGGTTTATGCTATGCGATGGTACTTGGTTAACTTACCATATATTATCTTCTACTACTTCAAGATGGAGGTTGCCAGAAGCATAGTCTTCGATAGGCTAGCTATCCCCCTCTTATTCTAGCATTCTGCAGTTCAGTCCACATATACTACCCCTTTCATTGATACCAATGCATATGTAGTGTAGTTCCTTGCTTGCGAGTACTTCGGATGAGTACTCACGGTTGCTTTGCTTCCCCCTTCCCCCCTTTCTATACCTGGTTGTTGCGACCAGATGTTGGAGCCCAGGAGCCAGACGCCATCGTCGACGACGACTCCTACTACACCGGAGGTGCCTAATACTACGTGCAGGCCACCGACGATGACCAGGAGTAGTTTAACAAGATCCCAGGCAGGAGGCCTGCACCTCTTTTGATCCGTATCCCAGTTTGTGCTAGCCATCTTATGGCAACTTGTTTAATTTAAGTCTGTACTCAGATATTGTTGCTTCCGCTGACTCGTCTATGATCGAGCTCTTGTATTCGAGCCCTCGAGGCCCTGGCTTGTAATATGATGCTTGTATGACTTATTTTATTTTTAGAGTTGTGTTGTGATATTGATACGTCTCCAACGTATCTATAATTTTTGATTGTTCCATGCTATTATATTATCTATTTTGGATGTTAATGGGCTTATTTATACACTTTTATATTATTTTTGGGACTAACCTACTAACCCAAGGCCCGGTGCAACTTACTGTTTTTTTGCCTATTTCAGTGTTTCACAGAAAAGGAATATCAAACGGAATCCAAATGGAATAAAACCTCCGGGAGAGTTATTTTTGGAACAAACGTGATCCAGGGGACTTGGAGTGGATGTCAAGCAACCAACGAGGAGATCTATTAGCTAGATGGCTTCTTCTCTCTCTTTGGATCTCAATACAATGTTCTCCTTGATCTTCCCGGAGATCTATTTGATGTAATTCTTTTTGCGGTGTGTTTGTCTAGATCCGATGAATTGTGGGTTTATGATCAAGTTTATCTATGAACAATATTTGATTCTTCTCTGAAATCTTTTATGTATGATTGGCTATCTTTGCAAGTCTCTTCGAATTATCAGTTTGTTTTGGCCTACTAGATTGATCTTTCTTGCAATGGGAGAAGTGCTTAGCTTTGGGTTCAATCTTGCGGTGTCCTTTCCCAGTGACAGCAGGGGAAGCAAGGCACGTATTGTATTGTTGCCATCGAGGATAAAAAGATGGGGTTTATATCATATTGCTTGAGTTTATCCCTCTACATCATGTCATCTTGCCTAATGCATTACTCTATTCTTATGAACTTAATACTCTAGATGCATGCTGGATAGCGGTCGATGTGTGGAGTAATAGTAGATGCCGAATCGTTTTGGTCTACTTGTCATGGACGTGATGCCTATATACATGATCATGCCTAGATATTCTCATAATTATGCACTTTTCTATCAATTGCTCGACAGTAATTTGTTCACCCACCGAATACTTATGCTATCTTGAGAGAAGCCACTAATGAAACCTATGGCCCCAGGTCTATATTTTATCATATAAGTTTCCCATCTATTTTATTTTTCAATCTTTACTTTCAATATATATCATAAAAATACCAAAAATATTTATCTTATTATTATTATCTCTATCAGATCTCACTCTTTCAAGTGGCCGTGAAGGGATTGACAACCCCTTTATCGCGTTGGTTGCGAGGTTCTTATTTGTTTGTGTAGGTACGAGGGACTTGCGTGTAGTCTCCTACTGGATTGATGCCTTGGTTCTAAAAAACTGAGAGTCATACTTACACTACTTTGCTGAATCACCCTTTTCTCTTCAAGGGAAAACCAACACAATGCTCAAGAGGTAGCAAGAAGGATTTCTGGTGTCGTTGCCAGGGAGATCTACCACAAGTCAAGCATACCAAGTACCCATCACAAACTCTTATCCCTCACATTACATTATTTGCCATTTTCCTCTCGTTTTCCTCTCCCCCACTTCACCCTTGCCGTTTTATTTGCCCTCTCTTTCCGCCCCTCTCTTTTTGTTCGCCTCTTTTTCGCTTTCTTCTTGTGTGCTTGTGTGTTGGTTTGTTTGTCACGATGGCTCAAGATAATACTAAATTGTGTGACTTTTCCAATACCAGCAATAATGATTTTATTAGCACTCCGATTGCTCCTCTTACCGATGCCGAATCTTGTGAAATTAATGCTGCTTTGCTGAATCTTCTCATGGAAGATCCGTTTTCCGGCCTTCCTAGTGAAGATGCCGCTACCCATCCGAATAGCTTTGTTGATCTGTGTGACATGCAAAAGAAGAAATATGTTGATAATGATATTATTAAATTGAAGCTATTTCCGTTTTCACTTAGAGATCGTGCTAAAACTTGGTTTTCTTCTTTGCCTAAAAATAGTATTGATTCATGGAATAAGTGCAAAGATGCTTTTATCTCTAAGTATTTTCCTCCCGCTAAGATCATCTCTCTTAGAAACGATATTATGAATTTTAAGCAACTTGATCATGAACATGTTGCACAAGCATGGGAGAGGATGACATTAATGATACGTAATTGCCCCACACATGGTTTGAATGTTTGGATGATTATAGAAATTTTTTATGCCGGATAGAATTTTTCTTCTAGAAATCTTTTAGATTCGGCTGCGGGAGGCACTTCTATGGAAATCACCTTAGGAGAAGCTACTAAACTCTTAGATAACATTATGGTGAATTATTCTCAATGGCACACTAAAAGATCTACTAGTAAAAAGGTGCATGCTATAGAAGAAATCAATGTTTTGAGTGGAAATATGGATGAACTTATGAATTGTTTTGCTAATAAGAGTGTTTATTCTGATCCTAATGATATGCCTTTGTATACTTTGATTGAGAATAATAATGAATCTATGGATGTGAATTTTTTTGGTAGGAACAATTTTGGTAATAACGCGTATAGAGGTAATTTTAATCCTAGGCCGTTTCCTTGTAATTCCTCTAATAATTATGGTAATTCCTATAACAATTCTTATGGAAATTATAATAATATGCCCTCTTATTTTGAATCTAATATTAAAGAATTTATTAGTTCGTGAAAGAGTTTCAATACCTTGATTGAAGAAAAATTGTCTAAGATTGATGAGTTGGCTAGGAACATGGATAGAATTTCACTTGATGTTGATTCTTTGAAACTTAGATCTATTCCACTTAATCATGATATCAATGAGTCTCTCAAAGCTATGAGAATTTCCATTGATGATTGCAAAGAAAGAGCCGCTAGGATGCGTGCTAAAAAAGATTGCTTTGTGAAAGCGTGTTCTTCTAGTTTTGATGATAGTAAGGATGAAGATATAAAAGTGATTGATGTGTTCCCTATTAAATCTTTGTTTTGCAATATGAATCTTGATAATTATGGTACTGGAGATGAGTCAACTTTAGTTAAAAGGCGTCCCAATGATTCAGAGTTTTTATATCTTGATGCAAAAATTGGTAAAAGTGGGATTGATGAGGTCAAAACTTTACATAGCAATGAACCCACTATTTTGGATTTCAAGGTATTTAATTATGATAATTTTTCTTTAATAGATTGTATTTCCTTGTTGCAATCCGTGCTAAATTATTCGCATGCTTATAATCAAAATAAGGCTTTTACTAAACATATCGATGATGCTTTAATGCAATATTATGAAGAAAATCTTGAAGTTTCTATGCCTAGAAAACTTTATGGTGAGTGGGAACCTACAATTAAAATTAAAATTAAAGATCATGAATGCTATGCTTTATGTGATTTGGGTGCTAGCATTTCCATGATTCCAAAAACTTTGTGTGATGTGTTAGGTTTCCGTGAATTTGATGATTGTTCTTTAAACTTGCACCTTGCGGATTCCACTATTAAGAAACACATGGGAAGAATTAATGATGTTCTTAGTGTTGAAAATAGGAATTATGTGCCCGTAGATTTCATTTTTCTTGATATTGATTGCAATCCTACATGTCCTATTATTCTTGGTAGACCTTTCCTTAGAACGATTGGTGCAATTATTGATATGAAAGAAGGAAATATTAGTTTTCAATTTCCGTTAAGGAAAGGCATGGAACACTTCCCTAGAAGGAAAATTAAATTACCTTATGAATCTATCATGAGAGCCACTTATGTATTGCATACCAAAGATGACAATACCTAGATCTATTCTTGCTTTTATGCCTAGCTAGGGGCGTTAAACGATAGCGCTTGTTGGGAGGCAACCCAATTTTATTTTTGTTTCCTGCTTTTTGGTTCTGTTTAGTAATAAATAATTATCTAGCCTCTTTTTAGATGTGGCTTTATGGTTTTAATTAGTGTTTGTGCCAAGTAAAACCTTTGGGAAGACTTGGGGAAAGTCTTTGCGATCTTGCTGTAAAAAACAGAAACTTTAGCGCTCATGAGATTTGCTGTCATTTTTACTAAAGAGTGCAATTAAGTTGATTCTTTTTGAAGATGATTAATAGATAAATTCCTAACGTCCAGCAATTTATTTTAGAATTGTTGGGGTAACAGAAGTATTCTAAACCCACAGATTACTACAGAGTGTTCTGTTTTTGACAAATTCTGTTTTTTGCGTGTTGTTTGCTTATTTTGATGAATCTATGGCTAGTATCGGAGGTTATGAACCATAGAGAAGTTGGAATACAGTAGGTTTAACACCAAAATAAATAAATAATGAGTTCATTACAGTACCTTAAGTGGTGGTTTGTTTTCTTATACTAACGGAGCTCATGAGATTTTCTGTTTAAGTTTTGTGTTGTGAAGTTTTCAAGTTTTGGGTAAAGATTTGAAGGATTATGGAACAAGGAGTGGAAAGAGCCTAAGCTTGGTGATGCCCATGGCACCCCAAGGTAAAACTAAAGGACAACCAAAAGCCTAAGCTTGGGGATGCCTTCCGGGGCATCCCCTCTTCCGTCTTCTTCTACCGGTAACTTTACTTGAGGCTATATTTTTTTTCACCACATGATATGTGTTTTGCTTGGAGCGTCTTGTATGATTTGAGTCTTTTATTTTTAGTTTTCCACAATAATCCTTGATGTACACACCTTTTGGGAGATACACACATGCATTGGAATTTATTAGAATACTCTATGTGCTTCACTTATATCTTTTGAGCTAGATAATTTTGCTCTAGTGCTTCACTTATACCTTTTAGAGCACGGTGGTGGTTTTATTTTATAGAAATTATTGATCTCTCATGCTTCACTTATATTATTTTGAGAGTCCTCTAAAACAGCATGGTAATTTGCTTTGGTTATAAAACTAGTCCTAATATGACAGGCATCCAAGATGGGTATAATAAAAACTATCATAAAAAGTGCATTGAATACTATGAGAAGTTTGATACTTGATGATTGTTTTGAGATATGAAGATGGTGATATTAGAGTCATGCTAGTTGAGTAGTTGTGAATTTGAGAAATACTTGTTCTAAAGCTTGTGATTCCCGTAGCATGCACGTATGGTGAACCGTTATGTGATGAAGTTGGAGCATGATTTATTTATTTATTGTCTTCCTTATGAGTGGCAGTCGGGGACGAGCGATGGTCTTTTCCTACCAACCTATCCCCCTAGGAGCATGTGCGTAGTACTTTGTTTTGATAACTAATAAATTTTTGCAATAAGTATGTGAGTTCTTTATGACTAATGTTGAGTCCATGGATTATACGCACTCTCACCCTTCCACCATTGCTAGCCTCTCTAGTACCATGCAACTTTCGCCGGTACCATTAACCCACCATATACCTTCCTCAAAACAGCCACCATAACTACCTATCATGGCATTTACATAGCCATTTCGAGATATATTGCCATGCAACTTCCATCATCATCATATACATGACTTGAGCATCATTGTCATATTGCTTCGCATGATCGTAAGATAGCTAGCATGATGTTTTCATGGCTTGTCCGTTTTTTGATGTCATTGCTACGCTAGATCATTGCACATCCTGGTACACCGCCAGAGGCATTCATATCGAGTCATATCTTTGTTCTAGACATCGAGTTGTAATATTGAGTTGTAAGTAAATAAAAGTGTGATGATCATCATTATTAGAGCATTGCCCCAGTGAGGAAAGGATGATGGAGACTATGATACCCCCACAAGTCGGGATGAGACTCCGGACGAAAAAATAAATAAAGAGAAAGGCCAAAAAAAGAGAAGGCCCAAAAAAACAAAAAACAAAAAATGAGAGAAAAAGAGAGAAGGGGCAATGTTACTATCATTTTACCACACTTATGCTTCAGAGTAGCACCATGTTCTTCATATGGAGAGTCTCTTGAGTTATCACTTTCATATACTAGTGGGGATTTTCATTATAGAACTTGGCTTGTATATTCCGATGATGGGATTCCTTAAATGCTCGAGGTCTTCATGAGCAAGCAAGTTGGACGCACACCCACTTAGTTTTACTTTGAGCTTTCATACACTTATAGCTCTAGTGCATCCGTTGCATGGCAATCCCTACTCACTCACATTGATATCTATTGATGGGCATCTCCATAGCCCGTTGATATGCCTAGTTGATGTGAGACTATCTTCTCCTTTTTGTCTTCTCCAGAACCACCATTCTATTCCACCTATAGTGCTATGTCCATGGCTCACGCTCATGTATTGCGTGAAAGTTGAAAAGGTTTGAGAACGTCAAAAGTATGAAACAATTGCTTGGCTTGTCATCGGGGTTGTGCATGATGTGAATATTTTGTGAGGTGAAGATGGAGCATAGCCAGACTATATGATTTTGTAGGGATAACATTCTTTGGCCATGTTATTTTGAAAAGACATGATTGCTTTATTAGTAGGCTTGAAGTGTTATTGTTTTTATGTCAAATGATAGACTATTGCTTTGAATAACTCGTATCTTAATATTCATGCCATGATTAGATATGTGATCAAGATTATGCTAGGTAGCATTCCACATCAAAAAATATCTTTTTTATCATTTACCTACTCGAGGACGAGCAAGAATTAAGCTTGGGGATGCTGATATGTCTCCGTCATATCTATAATTTTTGATTGCTCCATGCCAATATTCTACAACTTTCATATACTTTTGGCAACTTTTTATACTATTTTTGGGACTAACATATTGATCCAGTGCACAGTGCCAGTTCATGTTTGTTGCTGTTTTTTGTTTTACAGAATATCCATATCAAATGGAGTCCAAAAGGGATAAAAACTGACAGAGATTTTTTTGGAATATATATGATTTTTGGGAAGAAAAATCCACGCGAGATGGTGCCTGAGGGAGGCACGAGGCAGGGGGGCGCGCCCCTGACCCTCGTGGCCACCCCGTAAGGCAGTTGGTGCCCTTCTTTCACCGAAAGAAATCCAATTTCCGAATAGAGATCGTGTTAAAATTTCAGCCCAATCGGAGTTACGAATCTCCGGGAATATAAGAAACGGTGAAAGGGCAGAATCAGGAACGCAGAAACAGAGAGAGACAGAGAGACAGATCCAATCTCGGAGGGTCTCTCGCCCCTCCCATGCCATGGAGACCAAGGACCAGAGGGTAAACCCTTCTCCCATCTAGGGAGGAGGTCAAGGAAGAAGAAGAAGGAGGGGGGCTCTCTCCCCCTCGCTTCCGGTGGCACCGGAGTGCCACCGGGGGCCATCATCATCACCACAATCTTCACCAACAACTTCACCGCCATCATCACCAACTCTTCCCCCTCTATGCAGCGGTGTAACCTCCCTCTTACCCTCTGTAATATCTACTTAAACATGGTGCTCAACTCTATATATATTATTTCCCAATGATGTATGGCTATCCTATGATGTTTGAGTAGATCCGTTTTGTCCTATGGGTTATTTGATGATCGTGATTAGTTTGAGTTGCATGTTTTATTATTGGTGTTGTGCTATGGTGCTCTCCGTGTCGCTCAAGCATGAGGGATTCCCGCTGTAGGGTTTGCAATATGTTCATGATTTGCTTATGGTGGGTGGCGTGAGTGACAGAAGCACAGACCCGAGTAAGTAGGTTGTTTGCGTATGGGATAGAGAGGACTTGATACTTTAATGCTATGGTTGGGTTTTACCTTAATGATCTTTAGTAGTTGCGGATGCTTGCTAGAGTTCCAGTCATAAGTGCATATGATCCAAGTATAGAAAGTATGTTAGCTTATGCCTCTCCCTCATATAAAATTGCAATAATGATTATCGATATAGTTATCGATTGCCTAGGGACAAATAACTTTCTCGTAACAAAAAGCTCTTTACTAAAACTAACTTAGTGGTGTCTTTATATGAACATACCTAGATTTTATTTACGCGCTCTTTATTATCTTGCAAACCTATCCAACAACACCTACAAAGTACTTCTAGTTTCATACTTGTTCTAGGTAAAGCGAACATCAAGCATGCGTAGAGTTGTATCGGTGGTCGATAGAACTTGAGGAAATATTTGTTCTGCCTTTAGCTCCTCATTGGGTTCGACACTCCTACTTATCGAAAACTGTTGCGATTCCCTATACTTGTGGGTTATCACGGGCCATGAGGGCCGCCATGCTTCGAGACATCGAAATTCATACAGGTATGTCAGTTAATACAAGTTGTTCAATTTTTCACTTTTCGGAACACGATATTATGTATAAAGCCAACAACTTAGGGATTTCTCTTGGTAGTAATGACAAATAAACCGCAAAATCAATTAATGACTTACTAGACCTAGAGACTGATAGATCAGTGGATTTAATACGACATATAGCAGCGGTAAAACCTATGACTGAGGCAGATATCAATGATCTTGGAGTAAATGGGCTTCAGAGTCTCTATGAGGATTTAGTCCCCACGGAGGGCTTGGACACCGAGGAGGAGGATATGGTTACAGGGGGGTATGTGCCCCCTTTGCAGCCAGAGGCCACTTCTTTCACCGATGTTCAACATGTTGAGGACATGAAGGATAAACCAAAAAAACCTGGAAGAGGAAGGTTTTTCCAACATCGGCGGTATGTAGGAGTGCCAGAGTCAAACAAAAGAAAAAAAATTCCATGATGAAATATGAAAGGGATATTCTGGAATAGCAGAGGTCTAGCGGACTTGGCTAAGAGGAGATTCCTTAGCGATATATCAGTAGAAAAAAATTAGATTTTATGGCTTTGATGGAGACGGGTAGAGATAATTTCACTCCTCAGTTTCTCAACACCATTTCTAGGGGGGGGTGAATTTGTCTGGCACTGTCTACCTCCAAGGGGGAGATCCGGAGGTGTTGGTGATATTACCACCGGGCCTAAACCGGCTAGGAGAGGCCGGATTACCCCATGATGGTTGCTTTATTCAAAGGCCCACGAAGATAAGGATGGTGGCGCTTCAGGAAGACCCAAGGCCCAAAGGCGGGTTAAGGCCTGTAGACATAAACCGACATGAATATGTAACTTGTATTGTAAGTTAGAAGGAATAGAGACCGAGCCAGACACGTTTATGATCCAGCCTCGGGACTCTGTAAACCGGCGGGCGTCCACCTATGTATATAAAGGGACGACCCGGTGGCGGTTTAGGATCAACACAACACACAACAACTCGAGAGCCAGGTAAAGCGGATGCACTCCCTGGTCATCGAAACCCCTGCAATTCCATCACAACTAGACATAGGCTTTACCTTCATCGAAGGGGCCGAACTAGTATAGAACTCTCGCGTCCCTTGTCCGGTTTAACCCCTTTAAGCTAACCCGTAGCGATGGCTCCACGACTAAGTCCTTTCATCAGGACATCCGCTGTGACAAAACCATGACAGTTGGCGCCCACCGTGGGGCTATCACATGATGGTTTCGAGTTCTTGAAGGGCAGCTTCGAAGGACTCAAGGGATACGCTGTGGGCCGGATGACTAAGAGTCGTCACGGCAAGCTCTACATCGACGACGTAGGATGGGGTCCCGAGGCCGGTTCAATTGAATACGGGTACCGGGTCCCCTTTGGTGGAATTCACGTCTTCATCGGCAAGATCGGCGAATCGGGCCCTGAGCCGGACATCTGCACCAACACCATCGAGACGGCTCAGCGTGCAAGCTCTGCCCCGGTTCAGCATGTCATAAAGCATGCCTTCGTAGGTGTCATCCACAGAGCGGAATATGAGGATGGGTCGGCATCTGGTGGCAAAACCATTGTCTGCTCTAATGACGAGTCTTCAACCGGAGAGACCGAGTCGCTATACTAGTTACAGGATGGCAGGATTAGTGGAGGTTCCAATGGCAACAGTATTCCGGACCCCCTTGATCTGCCAAACCGGGTTGCGGTCTTCGTGGCCGGTACACAGCCGGCACAGCCCTCTTCTACTGCTGCGGCAATTATCTCCGGTTCAGCAACAGCAACGCCAGCAGGGGCAGGGGGCTCTGCGCCACCTCCGGCTCAGGTTTTGTCTGATCTGTTCGAGGCTTTAGCAACGTTGCTGGCAGCAGAGGTGCATGCAGCAAACTGAGATCAGCACAACACGGAGATTGCAAAGGTGAAAGATCAGATAACTCAGGCTAAAGCGGACTTGGCAGCAGAGAACGCCAGGATGGCTACAGAACGGGCCGAGTTAGAAGCTCAGGCCTACCGGCTTAGGCTGGATCAGAGCGCCTCAGATGGTGTCATGAGGAGGAGATACCAGTCGCACTTCCCGCTGGGTTATGAGCCAAGAAACCTCTTCAACACGCCAGGAGCAGGGACCAGTAACCAGCCAGTGATAAACCGGACGGAGGCACCGGTAACAGGAGCGCCGGTTCAGCCGCGCATGATGGACCCGCCTCGTCAGAACAACATTGTGCCGCAGTATGTTCCGCTGCCCCCGGTGCATTACTCCAACCCGTTGGATAACATTGTGGCCGCCGCTTCATGATTGGCAGCCCTCCCGATTGACGACGAGTCTCCAGTGGCGATTGAGACATGACGGGCCAGAGAGCTCCTTCAAACAGCTTTAACCCAGCAGTAGGCTTATTCACATAGTCGCGAGAGGATTCATTCGACCCCCATCTGAGTCGGATCTACAACAGGCACATTAAGGATGAACCGGCCATGTCAAGCAGTGCACGTCACCATAACTTGCCGCTAGGGCATAACCCAACAGGTGGTGGTGCTAATGTGCAGGATGTGGTGGATCATGGTCGTGCACGTCGAGAAGCTGAGTTAGCAGCATAGCATGCGGCTCATCGGCTTACTCCGGTTCGTCCTAGCGCTTCAGTGGAGCCAGGTGTGATCTTCAGTTCTTTAGGGGTGCCGTGTCTCACCCCCGCTTTGCGTAACGTACGACTGCCCAAGGATTTTAAAGGCCCTCGTATGGTGCCCAATTACACTGCCGATTTACCCCCTGAGTCATGGGTTGAGAGTTATGAGATGGTGATGGAGATGCTGGATGTGGATGAAGTGGTGTGTGCTAAGTACTTCACCATGATGTTGGAGGGGACAACTCGTACTTGGTTAAAGAGCTTACCGGCTAACTCCGTCGGGTCATGGGCCGAGTTAAAAAACCGGTTTATCCGGAATTTTAAGGATACTTGTAAGCAGCCTATGTCGATTGTGGACCTGGCCGCTTGTGTTCAAGAGGATGGGGAATCTACAACCCATTGGGTGAAACGAGTCTCGACTATTCTGCATTCGTCAGACCGCATCAATGCGGATACAACAGTTTTGACGTTGGAAGGCAAATTACCGGTTTATGCCATTAAAACTGAAGTTGGGAAGGCTCAAACGTCACTGCAATGACATGTCAACCCTTATGGCTGCTTTGGTGAAATATGCCGATTCAGATAGTACCAAAGACCCTGAGTCTGAGGATGACAAAACGGGGAAGGGGAAAAAGAACGGCAATGCAAAGGGCAGCAGCACAACCCAACAGGTCATGGGAACAATGGTAAGCGCAAGGCAGACAATAGTTTGGACTTTGTGGCTAACACCAACGCTCAGGATAACGGTCAGCGTCGTAAGGGCAAACCGCCCAGAGGGGCGGAGGGTCAAGCCCCAATCTGGAGCGCCTGTTAAATCAACCTTGTCCAAAGCATGGATCGAAGGAGAAGCCAGCTTCGCATCTTTGGAAGGATTGCTTCATCATGCGAGAGTTCAAAAATTCCAATATGTTCCAATACGACAATGGCCCGCCTGGCGGCTCAGGAGGCAGTTTTCATGGGCCGGGTTATGGAGGCGGCAGCTCCGGTTCAGGATTCCAAGGCCATCAGACCGGACATGGCAATCAAGGTAATCAGGGTAATCAGGGAGGTTATAACCATCAGGGGAATCAACAGCAGCAGCAGTCGGGTTATCAGAGCAATCCGAAGCAGTTGAATAGTGGGCAGTATCATGTCTTTACCACTAGCTTGTGTAAGCGTGATCAGAAGCTTCACAAGAGGGCCGTGAACTCTGTTGAACCGGCAGGTACCTCAGTATCTGCGCTGGTCGGAGCAACCCATTTTATGGAGTCGAGAGGATCACCCACCCCGGGTTGATAATCCGGGTCATCTGGCCTTAGTGGTGGCACCTCAAGTTGGGGGGTATAAGTTCACCAAGGTGCTTATGGATGGGGGAAGCAGTATCAATATCCTTTACTATGATACCTTCCGCCGTATGGGATTGACAGATAAGAATCTTAAACCGCCGAACACCTTTTTCATGGTGTGGTGCCTGGTAAATCGGCATATCCAGTGGGCAAGATAGCCCTAGAGGTGGCTTTTGGAGATGATCATGATTCAAGGTTAGAAACGTTGACTTTTGAGGTGGTGAAAATCAAGAGTTTGTATCATGCCCTGTTCGGACGACCGGCTTATGCCAAGTTTATGGCGAGGCAATGTTATGTTTATCTATAGCTTAAGATGCCGGGTCATAAGGGGACCATCACAGTACATGGGAGCAAGAAGATTGCTTTGGAATGTGATGAGGGTGATGCGGCTTATGCTGAGTCGGTTTGTGCCACAGAAGAGCTGAAGTTTTATAAGGACAATGTTGATTCAGCAGACATGACTTCTTTGAAAAAACCAGCTACGGAGCATGATCCCATGCTAAAGTTTAAATCGGCAGGGGAGACAAATTGGTTAATTTTGTTCCTGGTGATTCATCCAAGCAGTTCAACATCAGCGCTAACTTAGATCCAAAATAGGAAGGCGCGCTCATCGAGTTCATCCGTGAGAACCGGGACATCTTTGCATGGAAGCCTTCTGACATGCCAGGTGTACCGAGGGAACTCGCTGAGCACACCCTTAATATAGATCCCAAGTTTAAACCGGTCAGGCAGTTTCTTCGCCGCTTCAATGAAGAGAGGCGTGAGGCTATTGGTGAGGAGGTAGCCCGGCTCTTGGCAGCGGGGTTTATTATGGAGGTCTTTCACCCTGAGTGGTTCGCTAATCCGGTGCTGGTGCTTAAGAAAAAAGGCACTTGACGTATGTGTGTGGATTACACAGATTTGAACAAAGCCTGTCCAGCTGATCCCTTTGCTCTCCCGCGTATTGATCAGATTATTGATGCTACGGCGGGTTGTGACCGTTTGTGTTTTCTGGATGCTTATTCTGGTTATCATCAGATTAAAATGGCAGTTAAGGACCAGGATAAGTCAACCTTCAAAACTCCCTTTGGAGCCTTCTGCTATGTGTCTATGCATTTCGGGCTCAAGAGTGCCCAGGCGACTTATCAGCGTTGTGTTCAGAATTGTCTTCATAAACAGATTGGGCGCAATGTTCATGCTTATGTGGATGATATTGTGGTGAAATCTAGGAAGGAGGAAACATTGATAGAGGACCTGAAGGAAACCTTTAATAACCTCGGGTTTATAAGATGATGCTTAATCCGGACAAATGTGTCTTTGGTGTTCCGGCAGGCAAGCTCTTGGGTTTTCTGGTGTCTAACAGGGGCATTGAGGCTAATCCGGAGAAGATCACAGCTATCACCTCTCTGGCTAAACCGGCATGTATCAATGACGTTCAGCGTCTGGTGGGCCGGATTGCGGCTTTGAGCCGGTTTATCAGTCGTCTTGGGGAGAAGGCTATCCCTTTATATCAGATGCTAAAGAAAACAGATGACTTTGTCTGGAGCGACGCGGCTGATAAAGCGTTTGAGGAGTTGAAGAGACAGTTAGCTGAGCCGCCTGTCCTTATAGCTCCGGTCGATAAAGAGCCTTTATTGCTATATGTGGCTGCTAATGCCCGGGCTGTTAGTGTGGCTATTGTTGTGGAGTGAAAGGAGGCTGGAAAGGAGTATCCGGTTCAACGGTCGGTTTATTATATCAGTGAGGTGCTTATAGAATCAAAGCAAAGGTATCCGCATTGGCAGAAGCTGGTGTATGGGGTTTTTATGGCAAGCCGGAAGCTCAAGCATTATTTTCAGGGTCATCCCATCACAGTGGTTAGTTCAGCCCCTCTGGGAGATATCATTCAAAACAGAGAAGCAACTGGCCGGATTGCCAAGTGGGCTATTGAGCTTGGACCTCACGGGATAAAATATATGCCTCGCACAGCAATCAAATCCCAAGCACTTGTGGACTTCATCAATGATTGGACAGAGTTGCAGGCGCCGGAGGAAAAGCCAGATAACACATATTGGACTGTTCACTTTGATGGGTCTAGATAGTTGGAGGGCTCGGGGGCTGGAGTCATATTAACTTCTCCACGAGGTGATAAGCTTTGTTATGTTCTCCGCTTAATGTTCCCTTGCACTAACAATGCAGCCGAGTATGAGGCCTTACTCCATGGTCTGCAGATGGCTAAGGAGATGAACTTAAGCCGGGTTAAGTGCTTCGGTGACTCGGACCTGGTGGCTCAGCAGGTATCTGGCACTTGGGATTCTAAGGATCCACTCATGGTTGCATATCGACGAGAGATGGACATAGTGGCTGGTCATTTCAAGGGTTATCAAGTTGACCATATAGACCGGCAAAAGAATGAAGCGGTGGACGCTTTAAGTCGTCTAGGCTCTCAACGTAAACCGGTGCCACCTAATGACTTCCTCGACGTACTTCATAATCCATCGGTCAAGATACCCACAGAGGAGGAATTGGCTATTCCTGGCCTGGAGGCCCAGTTGGTGGCGGCTTTGCATGTTATACTGGATTGGATAGTCCCGTACCTTGCTTACATGAACCAGGGCGAGTTACCGGATGATGAAACCTTGTCCCGGCAGATAATCCGGCAATCCAAGTCAATTACCATTATCAACGGGAAGCTACATCGTTACAGCTTCACAAGAGCAATTCAGCGTTGTATGTCTCCTCAAGAGGGTTGTGAGATTTTGCGAGAAATCCAAGAAGGAGATTGTGGTCACCACGTCGGTTCAAAATCCTTGGTGGCTAAGGCTTTTCGTCATGGCTTCTATTGGTTGATGGCTCATGCTGATGCTGAGGATTTAGTAAAAAGGTGTGACGGTTGTCAGAAATTTGCACGCCGTGCTCATGTTACGGCTCAAGAGTTGAGAATGATTCCAATCACTTGGCCGTTTGCAACTTGAGGGCTAGATATGGTTGGACCCTTTAAGAGGTCCAAGGACAAAAAGACCCACCTGTTGGTGGCGGTTGATAAGTTTACCAAATGGGTAGAGGCAGAGCCAGACACTAAGTGTGATGCAGCCACGGCGGCCCAATTCATCAAAAAGGTGATATTCCGGTTTGGCTTTCCACACATCATTATAACTGATAATGGTACTAATCTATCCAAGGGCGCTGTGGAGGAATTTTGTCAATGAGAGCACATCCAACTTGATGTGTCATCAGTGGCTCACCCTCAATCTAATGGTCAAGCAGAAAGGGCAAATCAAGAGATCTTGAGAGGAATCAAACCCCGACTTATGGTTCCTTTAAAGTGGACGCCGGGTTGTTGGGTGGAGGAGTTACCTTCTGTGTTATGGAGTATCAACACCACACCAAACAGATCGACGGGTTACACGCCTTTCTTCATGGTTTATGGAGCAGAGGCGGTTCTCCCTAGTGACATCCGTCATGACTCGCCCCGAGTGACGGCTTACGTTGAAGCTGAGAATGAGAAGGCACGACAGGACTCACTGGACCTGTTAGATGAGGAGCGTGATCTAGCAGCGACGCGTTCGGTGATTTATCAACAAGATCTCCGACATTATCACAGCCGCCGGGTTAAGACCAGAACTTTTCAAGAGGGCGATCTGGTTCTCCGGCTCATCCAGGATCAGACTGATATGCACAAGTTATCCCCACCTTGGGAAGGACCTTTGGTGGTCAGCAAAAACCTTCATAACGGGTCATACTACCTTATCAATGTTTGAGAGCACAAAGACTCACGCAAATCGGAGGAGGAGACCCAGCAGCCATGGAATATAGCCCTTCTTCGGCCTTACTATACTTGAGCCAGAGGCTCTTCTTATGTACATACTTATGACAATGTATATATTATATAATAAACCGGAGCCTCAGCTAAAGCGTGGTCTCTGTTCTTTTTTACATCATGTGTGGTTACATGGGGGCTTCTACTTACAAAGCGGGGTTCTATTAACCCGGCCTATAAAGCCACACAGATATAAAGGAAATCACTAGGGGGCTTGGTCGTATTCGAACCATAGCTACACCTCTTGATCGGCTTAAGACCAAAAAGGGAAATCACTAGGGGGCTTGGTTGTATTTACACCATAGCTACACCTCTTGATAGGCTTAAAGCCAAAAGGAAATTATGTGGAACCAAAGAGAGTCTGTTGCATAAAGCACAACTCAAACATAGGTAACCACTGAGCATAGCTCAAATATTACTTGGGGGCTCCTTGCTTCTCAAAGAACAACGAGCTTGCACCCTTGTAATAGGCTATCAAGCTAGGCTTGGAAGCCAGGTGTATTCACCTAAAACCCCGGGTTATCCTGCCTTTTTAAGTAAGCCACTCCGTCCAGGTAAACCTGGTATGACCCATCGAACGTTTGACAAGTCAATCTCATAGACCCTGAACTTGTCAAAGTTAAAACGATGATTGGTTAAAGATTGAGGTCCATCTTAAAAGGCTTTGAAAAATGGTTTAACTCAGCGGCCTGGCAGCCCATGAAAAGCCTCGATTTAGGGCCTGGCAGCCCATGAAAAGCCTTGCATATTTCTTTTGTATTTGCTGTTTTAAACATCTTTTGATAAGGGATTTATGAATATTTTCTGATAAACCGGTGTTTATTACAACCCGACATGGCTTTCAACGCTAAGTTGTCAGTACATGGTCAGTTTTAATCCGGCAATAATATTGCTCCGGTCTGGTTTGACTACAGGTCACCACAATTATATGCATAAACCGGTGTTTACCATCACCCGGAAAGATTTCGGTATGAACCGACAAGGATGCAAGGAGTCATCAACACTCCAGATTGGTGTTATCACCTTTTTGTTATAACAACAGTTGGTAAGCCAAACGAGATATACCACATGTATCATCTATTTTATATCTACATATTACAGCCTTGGTTCGGCATCCAGGTTATATATATGTTTGGGCACCATGACCCGTCCAGCGGTAAACCGCTAGGACACTTTCATTTTTTTTGCAGGAATAAGCAAAACAAAGCCACTGTGGATTATGCATATAATAGATCCCAAAGGCATGGAGAGTTATCAATGTCAAGCAAAACAAGTATGCTCGATGGCATAAGCAGATAAGCATTTGAACTAGCCTATTACAAGGCACTTTAGTGCCCACACATGATCAGTGTTTCAACAAGTTTGGCAAATGATTATACCGGCTTCCGGATTAAGATTCTTCATCCGGACGGCTTGAAGATTGAGGGTCATCTTGAGCGGTCGCATTCTCCTCATCCCTACCCAATCGCTGGAAATCAATCGTTGACCAATCAATTCCAGTTAAGGCTTGAAAATGACTTCTTCATGAATAAGGTTGGAAGGGTCAATGTCAGGGGCATAAGTATGCTTACGAATCGGCGGAACAAGATCTTCTACATCATGAATCGGCGCGGGCTATCTTTTCCCCTAAACATCATAAACCAGTTGATAATGAGATAGATATGTGTCATCCGCCAATTTACTCGCTATAGGCCGCATTTCCTTTGTCAGCCTTCGGATCATCATTTTTGAAATTTGTGCCATCTTCCTTCACGCTGGGGTAGCCTTGGTTGATATCTGCCGGTTCAAGATCTGGAATCCACGCCTTAGCCTGGATTAGTGCGGTCAGCGCACCTGACCTTGCAGCTAATTTCTTCACTTCATCCAACCGGGCAGGCAGCATGGCCAGCTTTTCGATGGTTTCTTTTATCAGCGTTGGAGGAGGCTTGTTATAAGCTACAGTGCAAATGGCTCATTGGGATCCAGAATATTGCTGTTCTACCAAAGTATAGGCCGCTTTAAGCTTCATCCGCATGTCAGAGCCCAGATGAGTAATGCGGGTCCCTGTCACAGTAAGGCATCAGTAAACCGGTCTTTGATAAGATATTATGGATTGGAAAACTTCATATGCGGAGACTCACCAAATACAGCAGGGGTCATGGCATTAATCTGCCGTTTTAAGCCAGTCAGTTCTTCAACCACTAGCTTCAGGGTTGCTTCTGCGTCTTCGGCCTTCTTTGTTAAACCGGCCTTCTCTGTCTCCCAGTCTGCACGCTCTTTGTTAAAGGTTTCTTTGAGCTTCTCCATGGCTGCTAAGGCATTAGTCAATTCTTCCTTGGCCTTGGAAGCCTCCGCTTGCTGAGATTTAACGTTGTCCTGAAGGTTAGCAGTTTGAGCATCCTTCTTACTCAGCTCGTCCTACAAAGGCAAGATATATCATCAATGGGCTATGTATATTTGAAGTACCAAGCGTATAACAAGTTATACACTTTGTACTTGGGGGCTAATGCCTATTTGCTATGTCATCAATTTTTTTTGCATGTCTCAAGTACAATGCAAGCATTATCCTTGACACTTGGGGGCTAATGTACATTTGTTCAAATCGGAGCATTGGTTAAAATCCCAGTTCACCTTGGAAAGATAAACCGGCCCTTGGGGACTACATAGAGGAAAACTACAGGAATACAATGATAAAGTACCGGTTTATTTCAAAGGATCACCTGACATATGGAGGATAAGTATGCAAGGGTTGAGATATTACAAAGTCCCGATTTATGATTACCATCATAAACCGGCCCTTGAGGGCTACTTGAGTTGGTACTTACAAATTGGATTTAAGAAAGGAAAAAGTGATGAAAATACCTCATAGCGCTCCTTCATCAGATTCACCAAACCGGCTTCATAGTCACGGTTTGAGTGCAGACGGTTTAGAAAACCAGAGTGGAGTTCTTGAGCACTAAGATGGGCATAGCTTGATAAATCGGTGCTCCATTTGCCTTTCTCCATGGCAGCACGCTCTTCCTTGGCACTATGTTTCGCCAATATAACAGGATGGCCAGGAGAGGTGTGGCTAATACCGGTAATGATAACCTCACCTTCTTTGTCTCCAGCAGCCTTTTCTGGAGTTGATGGAATGTCAGTAGTCCTCACTGGACTAGAAGGTCCGTCATCAGTCCGGATTGGACTTGCCGGTTCATCATCTGGCACAGCAGTATCAACTTTTGCTTGTTCATCAACTTTATGATCTTGAGGGGGTGGTTCATCAAATGTGGCCTCAGTATTTGGACCCTCCGGTTCTGTAGTTTGCTTCGGTTCAATAACCACATGGTCTTCGGGCGGGTTATTCACCTGAGCCTTCTTACTGGGTCTAGCTTTGGCTCTAAACAGAACAAGATGCAAAGTTTAGCATAGCATATAAAGTGTGAAACATCAAAAGATTGGGTTGAAATACTTACCCTGCCACAGTTTTGAGAGGAGGGAGTTGTGTCGCTGTTGACTCACCAGAGGATGAAGGAGGTGTCACCTGATAATTTGAATCGGACGGATTAAGAGGTTGTCGGAAATAGCCTGCCTTGGGATAAGTGTCAGAAGTGGGTGAGACCTCAGATCGGCGTTTTCGAACCGGGGTGTTCGGTAAACCGGTGGGTTGTGCGGCAAGCCTTGTGCTGCTGCTTCTTCAAAATAAATGTTGGATCCAAGTGAGCAAGAGGATGAGAAAATCTTACTTTCCGGACTGCTTGACGGATTTTTTTGTTGGCAGACAGTCTGAACAGGAGGATAGGATAATTACCTCTGCATCGTCAGCTTGGCTGCCCTCAACGTCCTCCTGATAAGTATCATTGTCAATGATATACATGAAACGTGAATCAAGTTCTACCTCTGCTTCCGGTTCATCCGGGTCGTCATCAAGCTCAAAACCGATGGGTTCAGGTGCCTTCCTCTTTGTGGTTTTCTTGACGGCTTTTGTTTTAGGACGAGAAGGTTTCACTGCTTTCTCTTGAGGTTTCTTTTTCCAGAACGGATCATCACCCTGTTAATAATGGGTAGAGGGAATTCAAAGATTGTAGTCTAAAAATATCTGGTGTAAAGCGGAAGCACAGACAATACTTACAGCGGGTGGTTTGTTTTGCATATAAAAGAGACTTAACCCGGTCTTGCTGCAGACAACTTCCGGTTCGTTCAACATTTTCTTCACAGACTCAGTGACTTCTTCATCTGTTAGCTGAATATTGATATCACGTTGAGAGTCTTGTATGTCACCGATATACTCACACATTAAGCCGGAGTGGTGACTTGACAGCAAAATGCTCCAGGATATCCAGCAATGGACGAAGTCCATGCCTGTTAAACCGTTGGCCAGGAAGGCTCTTAGCTTGGTGAGTTGAGGTGTTGACAAGGCCTGTTCCTGGGCACTTAGTCGTTGCGGAAGCGGATGAGTATTAGAAAGCCCGTGAGCACGGTAACCCGGCAGAGGGTTTTCATCTTCAGGAGAGGTGTCTCTGCAATAGAACCAAGTTTGATTCCACTCTTTGGGGTGACTGTGAAGTTTGGCATGAGGAAACTCAACCTCTTTCCTTTTCTGAATTGAGACACCGCCAAGTTCTGTATTGGGTCCATCTACAAACTCAGTGCGACGGATTAAATGGAAGAAATCCCGGAACAACTCAATAGTTGGTTCTTCTTGAAGGTACGCTTCACAAAAGACTTGAAAGTTGCATATATTGGATACCGAGTTGGGTCCAATATATTGAGGATGGAGCTGAAAGCTAGCGAGTACATCTCAAAAAAACTTCGATCCGGGCGGTTTAAAGCCACGGCCTATATGATCAACAAACACCACCACTTCATTCTGTTTGGGGGTAGGAGGATTTTCCGGCCCAGGGACTCGCCACTGGATTTCATTCTTCTTTGGTAAGGTGCCGATCTTAACCATTCCGTTTAGTTTCTCCTCAGTAACCTAGGAAGGGACCCAGTTGCAGGAATAAAACTGCTTGGCCATTGCAAGTGGAAAGCTGGGAAGAAAATAATGCCGGTTTACGGTTCATTCATGGTGATGTATAAGGTACAATAGGGAAAAAGAATCCAAGCATGTGAAATTGGTAAACCAGAGGCTGATGCAATTATGAATGATAAAGCGATAAGAGGTATACACATATTATTTAACCGAAGTATGACAATGGAGATAACGGAATTGGCGGTTTACAAGGGGACTAATGGTATATGATAGACTACTTTCTACAAGGATAAACCGCCTATGCGGATAAGGAAGATACAGATCTAAGGCAAGAATGAGTAAGTAAGGTAAAACAGGTTTCACAAGATTGCATTGAAATTTTGGATCTACCCTCAGTCAAGAAAAGGAAAAATGTTGAGACTTAAAAAGGTTTGGTACCGAAGCAGTTCACAAAAGGTCCAAATCAAGTTATTAGGTATTTAAGGTTTGGTTTAAATGGTCGAGACAAGGAGTACCATAGCTACTGTGCGGAACACATCAAGATCCAGCTTTGTTATCTATGGGCTGAAGAAGAACACGAGAAGAGCAACATGAACCTGTGTGAACCCTAATGGATCTATAGAGGAAAGAAGGAAATGCTTACATCAACTGTTGAGGTAGCGGAGGTGCGCCACGTCTTTGTGATGCAACCAGGTCGGTGCAGCAGCCAAGGGAGATGCAGAGGCGAAGCTCGACGACGGCGGCGGCGCTCGGGTGCAGGGGCGTCATGAGGAGGAAGAAAAAGCAAGGAGACGAAGGGGGAAAAAGAAAATGACCCTTGGTCCTATTTATAAGGTAAATTGAGAGGTGACAGGCGCGAGAATCAAGGAGCCCAAAAATTGGATATATAACGGAGCAGTCACCTCGATTATCGGAGGCTCATTAACTGAAGGTGAGATGTATAATTTTTATATAACAAGTGATGTCATGGCGATTTATCATGATCCTGGAGGATGACGTCACGGCGGTTTACAAGATCAAGGTGAAGATGCAAAGGAGGAATTTTTCTAAGTGTTTAAGATTGACATGAACAAGTTCAAATCAATCTGGGGCCTAATGTTGGGGATATTACCACCGGGCGTAAACCGGCTAGGAGAGGCCAGATTACCCCATGATGGTTGCTTTATTCAAAGGCCCATGAAGACAAGGATGGTGGCGCTTCAGGAAGACCCAAGGCCCAAAGGCGGGTTAAGGCATATAGACATAAACCGACATGAATATATAACTTGTTTTGTAAGTTAGAAGGAATAGAGACCGAGCCGGACACGTTTATGATCCGGCCTCGGGACTCTGTAAACTGGCGGGCGTCCACCTATGTATATAAAGGGACGACCCAGCGGCGGTTTAGGATCAACACAACACACAACAACTCGAGAGCCAGGTAAAGCGGATTTGCTCCCTGGTCATCGAAACCCCTGCAGTTCCATCACAACTAGACGTAGGCTTTACCTTCATCGAAGGGGCCGAACTAGTATAAAACTCTCGTGTCCCTTGTCCGGTTTAACCCCTTTAAGCTAACCCGTAGCGATGGCTCCACGACTAAGTCCTTTCACGAGGACATCTGCCGTGACAAAACCACGACAGGAGGGGTACTACTTGGGGTGAAGTGTGAAACTTTAGAAGTGCTAAGTGTGGTCCGTGATGACTTTGCTGTCAAATTTCGTGTAAGGTTGAAAATTGACGGTTTCCGATGGGCTTTGGTGGCCGTATATGATGCGGCACAACCAGAGCTTAAACCTGAATTCCTCACGGATCTAGTTCGAATCTGTGGGGATGAAAGGTTGCCCATTTCGGTTGGGGGATATTTTAATATCATTAAAAGACAAGAGGAAAAAAATAATGACAACTTTGATGGGAGACGGTCATTCATGTTTAATATGATAATTGAAAGCCTCTATTTGAGGGAGATTGACCTCACTGGTAGGCAATTCACATGGGCCAATTCTTTGCCTATTCCTACTTACGAGAAATTGGACAGGGTTCTCTCTAGTGTCGAGTGGGAACAAAAATACCCACTGGTTACGGTTCAGGCCTTACAGAGGGCCATCTCTGACCACACCCCACTATTGGTTGATTCCGGGGAAGCGACCTATGTGGGAAACAAGAATACTTTCTCTTTTGAACTGGGATGGTTTGAGAGGGAAGTATTCATGGAGCTCATTGTGACTGAATGGGCCAGAGACATGGGAGGGTCTTCTAGTTTGGAGAGATGGCAAAACGAAATTAGACATCTACGCCAGTTTTTGAGAGGCTGGGCCAAACACCAAAGTGGTCTATATAAAGTGGAAAAGGAAAGATTGATAAGACTTATTAATGAACTTGATGTGAAAGCATAACTAATCCTTCTTAATACTTCTAAGAGAGATATTAAGAATGAGGCCGATAAGAAGTTGCAAACCCTCATTAGAGAAGAGGAGATGAAATGGGCGCTTAGAGCAAAAGTGTCTAAATCGTCCAAGGGGATGATAATACACAATTCTTTCACATGATTGCTAATGGGAAGCATAGGAAGAAACAGATAATGCAACTAGAACAAGATGAGGGTACAATTGTAGGACAAGAGAATCTAAAATTATACATTTCCGAATATTACAAGAAACTTTTCGGAGCACCCGAAGAAAGTTTTGTCTCTCTTGATGAGAATGTGACCGGGGACATACCACAACTCAACTTAGAAGAGCATGAGGTGTTGTCTGCCCCGTTCACTGAGAAAGAGGTGTTCGATGCCATAACACAAATGAAACATAATAAAGCGCCTGGGCCAGATGGGTTCCCGGCCGAATTCTATCAAAGATGTTGGCATATCATAAAGAGTGATCTCATGCCTATGTTCCATGATTTATTTGAAGGCCACCTAAATTTGTTCCACCTCAATTTTGGAACAATAACGTTGTTGCCAAAGAAGGTGGAAGCCGTTCACATTGAGCAGTTTAGACCAATATGTCTTCTCAATGTAAGCTTTAAGATCTTTACAAAGGTTGGTACGAACAGGTTGACGCAAGTTGCACACTCGGTTGTGCAACCCACTCAAACTGCTTTCATGCCAGGACGACAAATCCTAAAAGGGGTGGTAGTCCTACATGAAATGCTACACGAAATCCACTCGAAGAAACTCAATGGGGTTGTCTTCAAAGTGGATTTCGAAAAAGCATATGATAAGGTCAAATGGCCCTTCTTACATCAAGCCTTACGTATGAAGGGATTCAATGATACCTAGAGGTCTCAAGTGGATTCATTCATACAGAAATGCAGTGTCGGGATAAAGGTCAATGATGACACCGGTCATTATCTCCTGACAGCTTGTTCCTGAATGCTGCGTGTGGAGCGCAGCTGCATACGTTCGTGCTGAGGTCAAACCGGCAGGGGCGCGCGAGCAACCCACGGTGGTCATGTGTACACGGCGAGGTCCACCACAGGCGGGAGGCGCGGTGTTTATGGAAATTAAATCGAAAATAGGGATGTTGTGAAGCGAGATGCTCACTCTGTACCGGTACATAAGTCATATTACGAAAACCAAATAATCCCAAAACACTTAGGCCCGATGCATTAATTCCTATCTTGTTTCTTGACATGAATAAAGAAATCAACCAATAAAAGACACAAAGCGTGTATGTTTTTAATGACTTGAGACTCAAGGGCAATCTTCATTGTGGTGGCAAGGGCTATTGTTGGCAACATGTGTACAATTCTATTTTGGGAGGATAGATGGATCAATGGATTTCGAGTTTGTGAGCTCACACCCCTCGTATATGGTAATGTGGCGTCATGAGTCAAGTCAGTTAGGACGGTTGCGGAGGCGCTGCTACATGACTCTTGGGCGCTTGACATTGGTCCAAATCTCATGGCCGATGAGATACACCAGTTCATGGCCTTATGGCCTAGAGTGGCAGAAGTTCACCTCGACACTACCGTAGAAGACTCCATAAACTGGTCATGGGAGAAGGACGGTGCATTCTCGGCATGCTCGGCGTACACGACCAAATTTGCGAGCCAGGAGATGTCTCCGACAGCATCCTTCACATGTAAGTCAAGAGCCCCACTGCAGTGCTGCTTCTTCAACTGGCTAGCGATCAGGAACCGCTGTTGGACGTCGACCAGGCTTGCTCGGCGCGGCCTACCCCATCAGGAAGCATGCCCTTTCTGCAACCAACATGATGAGACCTTGGACCACCTCCTGGTGACCTGCATTTTTGCGCATGAGGTTTGGCTTTGGATATTAACTACAGCCGACAGACAGAACGGGGTTGGTACATGCAGTAAGACCCTTCAGAGTTGGTGCATCCAGCAAGAGCAAGTACAAGACCATAGGAGGATCACCCACGCCATTACCTTACTAGTCCTATGGGAGTTGTGGAAGCACCGTAACGGCATCGTTTTTGATGGGGTCAGACCTTCAACAATGACAGTCATCGAGCGGATCAACAACGAGGGACGAGTTTGGCAGGAAGCCGGGCTGCTCAAAGGAGATCTTGAGGGATTATTTGCGGGCTTGTCGAGGTGAGTAGTTTGGGAGTAGTTGTTATACACTCTTAGGTGCCCGTGGACGGAGCATCCGACATGTGGATGCACCACTATTGTAATTATGTGGACTTAGGGAATTCTTCCCTCCCCTCTATTAATGAATGATACGCACATTCGTGCGTATTCTAGATCTTTTTTACCTCACATGTAAGTCTTCAACGAGATGATTGATTGCTATAAAATTCATGTAAACTGTTTTATAACACAGATTCGTGTAAACTGTTTTGTCTAGTGCGGGCTTGTGCTTCTTTGTTGCTGCACATTTGTTTCTCCCGGTCGTGCGCGCGTCGTGGCTGCTTATATGGGCCACGTTGAGAAAGTCAACAAAACATGTTTTATAAGTGTGTACGTATGCCCTCTCCTATCCTTCCCTACTAATTGTGTTTTTATTTTTCTTTTCTTTTTCTTTTTCCTTTTTATTATTTATTTTAAATTCATGCCCATTATCATACACGCAACCCCAAGTGTCATCTTGCCTTGTAACTGTGTGTATTCGACACAATTACAATTAAGGGGTGGAAGTGTTTTGTTGTAGGGCACTTGCATGCCTTTTATTAGACACGCAACTCCAAGCATCAACCTTTGATTGCAACTACATGTCTTTTAACAAGACTATAGATTTGTGGTAGGGACATAAGTGTTTGTCATCAAAGTTGTTTTAAATGGACTTACCAAACATTATCTAGATGAGATTTAGCAATTATGAATTATTATAAATTCATCTTTTATTATATTTTCTATTTTCTCCTTTTTCATTTTTCTGTTTCTTGTTTTTCCTTTTCCTTTTCGTGATTTTTTTTCAATCTGTCATATGCTCGCTTAAATTATCGTGTGAATCTTGATTGCGGGTTGTTTTGTTGTGTGTGTCATGTCTTGCACCATGTGTCTAGTGATACGTGTCCGTCGTATCTACTTTTTCTAACGCTTTTGCTCTTGCTTTGGACTCTAATTTACATGATTTGGATGAAACTAACCCAGACTAACACTGTTTTCAGCAGAACTACCATGGTGTTGTGTTTATGCAGAAATAAAAGTTCTCAGATTGGAACGAAACTTTTTGGATATTTATTTCATAATAAGTAAAAAATACTGGGACCAAGAACCACCGGAGGGGGTTCCCTGGGTGAGCACGATACACCAGGGCGCACCACCCCCTCCAGACGCACCCTGGTGGGTTGTGCCCACCTGGTGGACCACCTGACGCTAATTCCGGTGCTACAAATACCTATTTTATGAGAAAAAATGAGCAGAGGAAGTTTTATTGCATTTCACGATACGGAGCCGCTGCCACCTCCTGTTCTTCATCGGGAGGCCAGATCTGGAGCCCGTTCGGGGCTTCGGAGAGGGGAATCTTCAGTCTTCGTCATCACCAACCCTCCTTCATCACCAATTCCACGATACTCCCCACCGGGAGTGAGTAATTCCTTCGTAGGCTCACTAGTCGGTGAGGAGTTGGATAAGATTCATCATGTAATCGAGTTAGTTTTGTTAGGGCTTGATCCCTAGTATCAACTATGTTCTGATATTGATATTGTTATGACTTTGCCATGCTTAATGCTTGTCACTAGGGTCCGAGTGCCATGATTTCAGATCTGAACCGTTCATGTTTTCACCATTATATCTATGTTTTAGATCCGATATTGCAAGTCATATTCACCTATTACGTGTTATGATTCATAAACCCTAGGGTGACAATAATTGGGATACTTTCTAGTGATGATCGTAGTTTGAGGAGTTCATGTATTCACTATGAGTTAGTGCTTTGTTCCGGTTCTCTACTAAAAGAAGGCCTTAATATCCCTTAGTTTTCTTATGGAGCCCGCTGCCACGGGAGGGTAGGACAAAAGATGTCATGCAAGTTCTTTTCCATAAGCACGCATGACTATTTGCGGAATACATGCCTACATTATATTTATGAATTGGAGCTAGTTCTATATTGCCCTATGTTATGATTGTTATATGATGAATATCATCCAACGAATGCACCGATCCAATGCCTACGAATTTTCCAAATATTTCTCTTGCTACTGTTACAATTGCTACAATACTGTTACCGTTGTTACTGTTACTATTGCTAATGTTACCATTATTATCAAAACTATCATATTACTGTGCTACTTATCACCTTGCTGCAGATATCTAATCTCCAGGTGTGGTTGAATTCACAACTCAACTGCTAATACTTACAAATGTTCTTTGCCTCCCCTTGTGTAGAATCAATAAATTTGGGTTGAATACTCTACCCTCAAAAACTGTTGCGACCCCTTATACTTGTGGGTTATCAAGACCTTTTTCTGACGTCATTGTCGGATTTCGGGTTCCGGCAGACCCTTGAGGTTCGAACACTGGGGTGCACGCGGAGCTTTCCTCTCCTACCTACCTGCACCCCTCCGCCTTGCTAGGATCTAAACTAAGGAAAGAACAACACAAGAGACATATGGTTTATACTGGTTCAGGCCACCATTGTGGTGTAATACCCTACTCCAGTGTGTGGTGTGGTGGATTGCCTCTTGGGCTGATGATGATGAACAATACAAGGAAGAACAGCCTCGCGAGTGTCTGTTCTTGGCTGGGGCGATGAACTGCTGGGAGGAGCTCAGTCGCCCTTCTCTCTCTCTCTCTCTCTCTCTCTCTCTCTCTCTCTTTCTTTTTGCCCTCGGTCCCTCTCTCCCCTGTCTAGCGGCTGGCCGGTCCTATTTATAGGGGCCCTGGTCCTCTTCCCAAATATCGAGCGGGAAGGGAGCCAACAATGGCGGGCTAATTTGAAGGGGGACAGCTAGTACTAGCTATCCTGACAAAAGTAGTCTTCGCCTGCGCAAAGCTCTGGTGATGACGCCGTCTTGGGCTCCACGGTGACCTCCGTCTCATAGTCCTCCTGGTCTTGGTCTCGTTGCACCGAAATGGAAACCTTTGCCTGATGCCTCGGTACTCCGCGGCTGCGCTTGCCCCTTTGCACCAAAGAGGAAAGGAGGACACTGCGCGGGCTGGCACCCGCCTGGCGCCCTCGGTCGTCATGGCTTGCGTCACGGGCACCTCGTGAGGTACCCCGCCTTGATCTCTCCGCCTCCTCGTGAGCCAGCCTGACGAGGCCGTGCCTGAGGAAGCTCCGCGTCGTCCGCCCCGCGAGGCTTGGCCCCTCGCGAGGGTCTTGGGTTTGTGTTGGTGAAGATGGGCCGCGCTGGGCCCCCTTTTGAGCCACGCCGCAGGCCGCAGGCAGGCAAGTCTGGGGACCCCCATTCCCAGAACGCCGACAGTAGCCCCCGGGCCCAAGGCGCGCCCGGACTTGGCCGTGCAGGGAGGCGGAAGGGCAAGAGCGAAGCGCCGCGGGCCCTAACAGTCTGCGACCTTGGGCGCCGCGTGGCGGTTGATTGGACGTGGGCGCCTCCACTTCCCCATGGCGCCTTGGCAACTGCACGGATTGGACAAGTCCCTGCATGCAAAGTGGGTCATGATTACCTGCGATCGTGGAGGTAGGCGGTTGGCCTCCGCCGGCCATAAGTACGGAACAACGTGCGCCCTTCCAGTCCATCCCTCCTTGCTTCTCCTTCTTCCCGATCCTTGCTCCGTCTTGCTGCGATGGCTCCGATCCGCCGGTTCTCGACGGCAGAGAAGGGAAAGGCTCCCCGAGAGGAACCAGACCCACTCCCGCCGAAGAAACGGCTCGCCCCCCGTGGCTCGGACGAGGGGGCCCTTCAGGTGGTGTCGAGGCCTTTGTGCGAGCGGGCACCGCCGGGGTTCCCGCTTCCATTGTACGCCCACGTCGAGGGCCCTGAAGGAGCTGATGCTGACCGCCACGGGCGGCGCCGCCGTCGGCGCCGGCGGGTCACGAAGGTGTGGGTCGTCCCCCCTGGGGTCCACACCGAGGGCTCCTCCCGAGAGTTCGTGCTTCACGTCGCCATTCCTCTTCAGTCTTGGATCCGCCTTCCTCCCTTCTTCGCCTCCATCATCCCGCAGGGGAGCCCCTGGAGCTCTGGCTGCAGCATGCCGGCTGCAGCACCCTCGCGACCGAGGCAGAGGTCGCGGTCGTTGCCCCGGGCGAGGTCTACATGACTCGGGGCTGGAGAGAGATCGCCCAGGTTTGCAGGGTAAGGGGCGTCTTCGTGGTCCACTTGGATTACGACGGTGCTTCGGTGATGCTCTTCAAGGTCTTCGATGCGAGCGGGCGCCGGCTGGAGTGCTGCCCCGGGGAAGGTGGCCAGGACCCTGCCGCGATGAGGACTGGGCCCGCCAACCACTCCCTTGACGGCTCCTTAGGTGGTGGAGGCGTCGAAGGTTCCAGCGACTCTGGCGAGCTCTTCGCGACTCCGGAGACGAGCGACGATAGCTACGAGCCCCCGAGCCGGCGCCGCTCCTAGAGCAGGGCGGGCTCGTCAGGCCGCCGCCGACCCTGATCTGGATGGGGTTGGCGTTGGTGCTTGACGGCCCACTGTTAATGATGGCTTCTTTTGCTGGGACGCGCGTAGTTTGTGTCCCTTTAGGATCTGTTCCCTGCGAGGAATCAAAAACGCGTCCCGTGGGGGCTTGTAAGGTGCGTGTGATCCTGTTTTGGTAATATAACCCCTGTCGTAGAAGTGTGCGAGTTGCTCATTCCGTCTTAGCTCAGTCCTCCCTTTCGAACCTCACGAGGGCTTGGTGCTCTGCGCCGACAGGTCCCAGTCCCAAGGCGGCTTCAGCCGTCGCTGGTATGCCAGGTCGCGATGCCGTGGTCAAGGCCAGGAGGTGAGCGACCCGGAGTCCGGTAAGAGCCCCTGAGTCGCGATGCTCAGGAGGTCCCCTTTGGCGCCCAAGCAGCCGTCGTTTGGTGAGAAAGGAGAGTGGCGTCGCTAACACGGGATGGCATTAGGTGCGGGGATGGTGCCACGGTAGCTGGCGCTTCCGGGTGATGACTTATCTCGAGGATCAGGGGCCGCTCTCTGGTGTGTCGCCGGGTCCGTGCTTCGGCAGGCGCGAGGTTGCTCGGCGAGGTCCTCGCGTGTCTCTCCCCTCTCGCCTTTGTTCCCCTTTCTGCTCTACGTCCTCGGGTCCCGGCCCTCGAGCGGGTCTCAGCCGTCGCTGGTATGCCAGGTCGCGATGCCGTGGTCAAGGCCAGAGGGTGAGGGCTGGAGAGCCGGTAGGAGCCCTGAGTCGCGATGCTCAGGCACCCCCCCTTTAACGTGCAAGCGGTTCGCGCGGACGAGGGCGAAAGAGACACCGCAAGGGCCTTGCCTGACGCAGCTCCTTCAGGAGGTCCTGCAGGTCCACCATAGAAAAAACAAGGGGTTGCCATGACAATTGACAGTCAGCCGTTGGTTGCTTCCGAGGGGTAGTGAGGCACTGAAGGCTTGACGAGGTGACGCTGTGCGGGGCTGCCGCGGCCAGAGCTCAGCCATCCAGGTTTGTCGGCGTTGCAGGGACGGACCCATGCGCAAGCGTCGTGCCGTTTGGGAGCAGCTCCGTTAGTTGGCGTCAGCTGAGCAGGCAACTAGTTAAAACACATTAGCCGCGAAGGAGTGGATTCGTTCAAATAGATGCTGGGAATGCGGACATCACTAGGTCAGGCCCGAGCGACTTGGGGATCATACAGCCTGAGGGGCGCCCCCAACAAGGTAAGCTAACAACATGGAATAAAAAGGGATACATGCCGCAGGGACGGACCCACGCGGCCTGGGAATAATGCAGCCCTGGGGGGCGCTCCCAGCTGGAAGTGAAACTAGAAAGGTGTTACCTGATGATGTTGAGGACGAAGGAGCGTTGATGTAGCAGGCTCGGTGGGCTGTGGGAGCCGATCCTCACGAGCCCCCAGGCCCAGGGGCCTCGGGAGGCTCCGGAGGCGCTGGCGGCTCCTCGCGGGCCTTCTCCATCCCTGCAAGGGCAGCGGAACGCTTGGCCTCTCGTGCCTCCGTGATGCCGCTCATGAGGCGCTGGTACGCGTCAGCCGCGCTTGGCAGGCCGTAAGGCATGCGAACGTAGCTGTGGGGTGGGCCTCCGCAGCGCCCCACTCGCGAGGGCCAGAGGCGCTCCAGAGAGGTGACTCGGTTGAGCCCTGGTATGTCGATGCAGACGCGCAGCCCACCATCCTCGCCTGGATGGGGAGCCACTGCTGGTAGGCGGCGGCCGCCTTTCATGACTCTTGACTCCTGTAGCTCCTGAATGACCTTGCTGATGAACTCCTGAGGGTCTGGATCTCCTTGCCTTGCTCCTTCTTGAGGGAAACGTGCTTCGAAACACGCCTCCATGTGGTGCCCAAGCGCCTCCCTCGTGACCCTAGCTAGGTCGGTGGCCCTCCAGGGGAGAGCCCCCGAGCCCTGCCTGAGGAGGGCGCTGGGCGCGCTTTCCTATGCGATGGAAGGAGGTTCCCCCTGGGCAGGCGCGGGCCCAGAGGGGCCTGCCTCCTGAGTGGTCGGGCCGGACGATGTCTTCTTCTTCTTAGGGGCGGTCTCGGGAGGCCTCCTGCTTCCACGATCCGGGTCTTCCAGTGACGCGGCCTGAAAGGCTCGTTCCAGGGAACACACCGCGTCCTTCTCTTCACAGGGCACCGTGATGACTCCGCCACTTCCTGGCATCTTGAGGACGTTGTAGCCGTGGTGAGTTACGGCCATGAACTTGGCCAGCGCTGGGTACCCAAGGATGGCGTTGTACGGCAGGCGAATGTGAGCGACGTCGAAGTCGATGAGCTCGGTGCGGTAGTTGTCACGTGCCCCGAGGTGACAGGGAGGCGGACCTGCCCAATCGGGACTGCGGAGCCGTCGGTGATACCAGAGAAAGGCTTGGTTGGCTGAAGCTGGCTATAGGGCACTTGGAGGTTGTGGAATGTTTCCACGGACAGGACGTTGAGCCCTGCCCCGCCATCGATGAGGGTCTTGGTGACCACCACGTTGCTGATGATTGGGGAACAAAGCATCGGGAGGACTCCGGCTGTAGCCGCACACTTGAGCTGATCTGCCGAGCTGAACGTGATGGCGCACGCCGACCACCTGAGAGGGCGCGTGGCTTCGAGCCTGGGGAGGACTGCATTCACTTTGCGAGCGAACTGCTTGAAGATGCGCTGAGAGGCTGGGGCTTGTGCCCCGCCCAAGATGTAGGCGATAGCGCGCGGCTCCTGGAAGCCCCCAGCCCCCTCGTCCTGGTGGCGGTCTTCGTTTCTTCTTGGCTGCGGCGGCAACGGTGGGAGGCCTGCGTTGCCTTGCGGGCGATCCTCGCGAGGCTGATCCCTCCAGTCCTCCTCGCGAGGCTGATCTTGCCAGTGATCCTCGCGAGGTTGGTCGCGCCACCCTTGGCGTGGGCCACGGTATTCCCAGCATCCTGCGTTCCTTCCTCCTCCTCGGCCGTAGCCCCGGTCACTGCGGTCAGGGCAATGGCCGATCCTTCCTTCTCGCACGGCTCGGAGCTCTTGACATTCATTGGTGTTGTGGGTGTGGAGGTCATGGTACACACAGTACCGGCCGCCCTTGGAAGGTTCGGGCTGATCTCTGCCTCGCTTGATGTCTGGTTCTGCCGCGAGCATGGTAGCCCCCTTGCGCTTCACATCCTTGGTCTTGGGCTTCTTCTCTTCTAGGTCTGCGGCAGGCAGCTCGAGGAGGGAGAGATGCCCTTCCTCGGCCCTGGCGCACTTGGTTGCCAGGTTGAACAGCTCCAAGGAGGTGCATAGGTCTTCATGCATCACCAGCTCCTCCTTCCTCTTGACGTCGCGCACGCCGTCGGAGAAGGCCGAGATGATGGCCTCCTTGGCCACCTTGGGAATCTTGAGGCGCGCGTTGTTGAAGTGCTAGATGTACTTCTGCAGGGTCTCCCCGGGCTATTGCTTGATGCGGCGCATGTCGCTTACGATGGGTGGCCGGTCGCGAGTGCCTTGGAAGTTGGCGATGAAGCGGGTGCGCATCTCGTCCCAGGAGGAGATTGTGCGTGGAGCCAGGTTCAGGAGCCAGGTGTGGGCCCCGTCCTTGAGTGCCATGGGGAACCAGTTTGCCATGACCTTCTCGTATCCGTTGGTAGCTTCGATGCCCAGCTCGTAGAGCTGGAGGAACTCCGCAGGGTCAGCCGTACCGTCGTAGCGAGGAGGCAAGTCTGGCTTGAACTTGCCGGGCCACGCGACGCTGCGTAGCTCGGCGGTGAAGGTGCGGCAGCCTGCTATGGCCACGGGAGGCCTTGGATGACGGGGCGCTTGGTCTTGCATGTCCCCATGCGCTGCAGCTGGGTGCAGCGCGGGGTCTTGACGCGCGGGAGCAGGAGCATGGTTGCGACGTGCTGGAGCAGGGAGCGCCCAGGCAGCTTCTTGTGGGCGAGGGACTTCTTCACAGCTCTGCTCTTGCTGCGCTGGCGCCTGCCGAAGCTTGTTCCGCCCAGGGGCCACGCACCTTGGATCCATGGTGCCTTCCTGAGGAGGAGGCGGTCGGGGCGCCGCCGGAACTCCATTGCCCGCGCGGGGCGGGGTGCGGTGCAGCGGAACGGACGGCGCAGGAGAGCCCCCTACAGCGCGGACAAGCTCGGCGACGCGGTCGAGCCATTCTTCGTAGACGTCATCGACGGGGCGGTAGCGCAGGAGCTCGTTCGCCGCAATGAGTGCAGCTCGAGCCTCCATGGGCGCGCGGAGCGCGCGGGACGAAGAACCAGCTGGGGTGAGCGAGGGAGTTGCGGTGCGGCCGTCTTGCCGCACGGACGAATGCTGGGACGATGCTTGCCGCTCGTCCCCAGCCGGGCCGGTGGCAACGTTGACGGCAGGTGACGGGGAACGGCGAGGGCGCCCGCCGACAGGGGCCATCTGGGCGACGCGGGAAGCGAGCGCGGCCCGGCGCTCGGCGCGGGCCCGACGAGCGTCAGACATGGGTGTGATGGTCGGAGGAGAACGGGGTGGTGGAAGACGAATCCCGGCGCACCCCTACCTGGCGTGCCAAATGTCGGATTTCGGGTTCCGGCAGACCCTTGAGGTTCGAACACTGGGGTGCGCGTGGAGCTTTCGTCTCCTACCTACCTGCACCCCTCCGCCTTGCTAGGATCTAAACTAAGGAAAGAACAACACAAGAGACACAGGGTTTATACTGGTTCGGGCCACCGTTGTGGTGTAATACCCTACTCCAGTGTGTGGTGTGGTGGATTGCCTCTTGGGCTGATGATGATGAACAATACAAGGAAGAACAGCCTCGCGAGGGTCTGTTCTTGGCTGGGGCGATGAACTGCTGGGAGGAGCTCAGTCGCCCTTCTCTCTCTCTCTCTCTCTCTCTCTCTCTCTCTCTCTCTCTCTCTTTCTTTTTGTCCTCGGTCCTCTCTCTCCTGTCTAGCGGGTGGCCGGTCCTATTTATAGGGGCCCTGGTCCTCTTCCCAAATATCGAGCGGGAAGGGAGCCAACAATGGCGGGCTAATTTGAAGGGGGACAGCTAGTACTAGCTATCCTGACAAAAGTAGTCTTCGCTTGCGCAAAGCTCTGGCGATGACGCCGTCTTGGGCTCCAAGGTGACCTCCTTCTCGTAGTCCTCCTGGTCTTGGTCTCGTTGCACCGAAATGGCAACCTTTGCCTGATGCCTCGGTACTCCGTAGCTGCGCTTGCCCCCTTTGCACCAAATAGGAAAGGAGGACACTGCGCGGGCTGGCACCCGCCTAGCGCCCTTGGTCGTCATGGCTTGCGTCATGGGCACCTCGTGAGGTACCCCGCCTTGATCTCTCCGCCTCCTCGTGAGCCAGCCTGACGAGGCTGTGCCTGAGGAAGCTCCGCGTCGTCCGCCCCGTGAGGCTTGGCCCCTCGCAAGGGTCTTGGGTTTGTGTTGGTGAAGATGGGCCGCGCTGGGCCCCCTTTTGAGCCACGCCGCAGGCCACAGACAGGCAAGTCTGGGGACCCTCGTCCCCAGAACACCGACAGTCGTTGCCAGGGAGCATAACTATATTTGTTGAGTCACTTGGGATTATTATCTATTTACCACTATGAAGAATCTGAAGGGTACAAAAACCAAGATTTTTCCCTCTAAGACGAGGGAAGGTAAGGAACTGCCATCTAGCTCTGCACTTGATTCACCTTCTATTTTGAGTAAACTTGCAATGCCACCACATGCTATTAATCCTGATATGTCACAAGTTATTGATGATGTTAGTCCTGCTATGGATGATGCTTACGATGATGCTAGTACCTTGCTTGATGATAATGTGCCACTAGGTTAATTTCTTGATGAACAAATTGCTAGAGCCAAAGATATTGAGAATGCTGAAACTGATGAAATTATTGAAACTAATGAAGTAGTTGAAACTGAAAATCTTGAAACACCTATTAGACCCAGCTCTCCTAGATTTGAAATGCCTAAGATACCTGAAGGTTATGTTATGGATGATGAGATAGCTAGAGATTTTCTTGCTTGCAATGACAGGGATGATCTTAAGAAACTACTATGCAAACTGAAAGAAAATTCTTTGAATGCTAGAATGAAATGTGATCCTAAGTTTGCTACTTCACCTATCTTTGTTACGGATAAGGATTATGAATTCTCTGTCGACCCAAAGTTAATTACCCTTGTTGAATCTGATCCTTTCCATGGCTATGAAAATGAAACTATTGTGGCAAACCTTACTAAATTAAATGATATAGCCACCCTATTTGCTCATGATGAGAAAATTCGCTACCATTATATTCTTAAGTTATTTCCGTTCTCATTAAAGGGTGATGCTAATATATGGTACAATAATCTTGCTCGTGGTTGAAATATTTTCCTACTCATAAGAAATAAGCTGCCTTACAGGAAATATTTAACTTTGTGCAAATTGAAGAAGAGAGTCGCCCACAAGCTTGGCAGAGGTTTCTCCAGTTGCTTAATGCTTTGCTTAATCATCCTCTTAGGAAAAATTAAATACTTGATATCTTCTATAATGGAATAACCGATGCTTCTAGGGACTTCCTAGATAGTTGTGCTGGTTGCGTTTTCAGGGAACAAACTATTGAACAAGTTGAGGAACTAATGAATAATATTTTGAAGAACTATGATGATTGGACTCTTCCAGAACCATCGCCTAAACCCACTCCGAAGAAGAGGAGTACCTTATTTCTCAGTCCTGAAGATATGCAAGAGGTAAAGAAATCTATGAAGAAAAAAGGTATTAAAGCTGAAGATGTTAAAAATTTACCTCCTATTGAATAAATACATGGACTTGATACATTACCTCCACCGGTGGTAGAGTAAATTCTTCCATAAAGTTTGATGAAAGTAACATCCCTTACAATAAACATCCTAGTCAATGCATGTATGAATTTGATAGGCACATCATAAAACAAGATCACTTCAATGCAAATGTTATGAAACAATTGAAATACAACTCTGATATGATTGCTCGCTTGAGTGACTTGTTATTTAGAATCACAAATGATGTTAGATGTGTCAGAAAACATGATTCTACGGTTCAAACTCAGTTAGAACAAGTTGCTAAATCTCAAAGAGAAAAGCTTAATGAAATGAATAATAATATGAATGATTTTGCTATTAAAGTAGCAACTAGAGGAGGCAAAATGACTCAGGAACCACTTTATCTTGAGGGACACCCTAAAAGGATTGAACAAGACTCTCAAAGAATTAATACTGATGCACCTAGTCCTTCTAAAAAGAAGAAGAAGAAGAAGAAAAAAAATGATAGGACTTTGCATACTTCTAGTGAACTTGAAATAGAAAAACCTCCTGATGATAATAATGATGTCTCTATCTAAGATGCTGAAACTCAATCTGGTAACGAGCACTCACCTAGTGATAATGAAAAAGATAATGATGATGTTCATGAAGACACCCAACCAGACAATGATAAAGAACTAGATAATGATGTTGAGATAGAACCTGCTGTTGATCTTCATAACCCACAACCTAAAAATAAAAGACATGATAAAAGAGACTTTGTTGCTAGAAAACATGGTAAAGAAAGAGAACCATGGGTTCACAAATCCATGCCCTTTCCACCTAAACCAACTAAGGAAAAAGATGAGGAAGAGTTTGGACGATTTGCTAAAATGCTTAGGCCAGTCCTTTGCGAACACGCTTGACTGATATCTTAAAGATGGCCCCTTATGCAAATGCATGAAAGACATCATCACTAATAAAAGAAAGATACTTGAAGCTGAAATCTCCACCATGCTTGCTAATTACTCTTTTAAGGATGGAGTACCTAAAAACACGGAGATCCAGGAATACCAGCTATACCTTGCTCCATCAAAAGAAATTATGTTAAAACTGTTGGGGAATGTAGTATTTCAAAAAAAAATCCTACGATCACGCAATATCTATCTAGGAGATGCATAGAAACGAGAGGGGAGAGTGTGTCCACGCACCCTCGTAGACCGAAAGCGGAAGCGTTTAGTAACGCAGTTGATGTAGTCGAACGTCTTTGCGATCCAACCGATCCAAGTACCGAACGTACGGCACCTCCGTGATCAGCACACGTTCAGCTCGGTGACATCCCTCGAACTCTTGATCCAGTTGAGGCGGAGGGAGAGTTCCGTCAGCACGACGTCGTGGCGACGGTGATGATGAAGTTTACCGGCGCAGGGCTTCGCCTAAGCACTACGACGATATGACCGAGGTGTGTAACTGTGGAGGGGGGCACCGCACACGGCTAAGAGAAACTTTGGTGTGTCTTTGGGGTGCCCCCCTCCCACGTATATAAAGGAGGGGGAGGAGGAGGCTGGCCAAGGTGTGGCGCGCCAAGGGGGGGAGTCCTACTTGGACTCCCGGTCCAAGTAGGATTTGCCCCCCTTTCCTATTCCAAGAAGGAGAAGGGGGAAAGAGAGGGAGGAGAAGAAGGAAAGGGCCCCACAACCCTAGTCCAATTCGGATTGGGCTTGGGGGCACGCGCCTCCACCTGGCCGCTGCCTCCTCTCTTTCACTAGGGCCCATGAAGGCCCATTAACCCCCCGGGGGTTCCTGTAACCCCCCGGTACTTCAGAAAATGCCCGAACCTATCCGAAACCATTCCAGTGTCCAAACATAACCTTCCAATATATCAATCTTTATGTCTCGACCATTTTGAGACTCCTCGTCATGTCCGTGATCTCATCCGGGACTCCAAACAAACTTCGGTACATCAAATCACATAACCCATAATACAAATCGTCATTGAACGTTAAGCGTGCAGACCCTATGGGTTCGAGAACTATGTAGACATGACCGAGACACATCTCTGGTCAATAACCAATAGCGGAACCTGGATGCTCATATTGGCTCCTACATATTCTACGAAGATCTTTATCGGTCAAACCGCATAACAACATGCGTTGTTCCCTTTGTCACCGTTATGTTACTTGCCCGAGATTTGATCGTCGATATCGTCATACCTAGTTCAATCTCATCACCAGCAAGTATCTTTACTCATTCTTTAATGCATCATCCCATGACTAACTCATTAGTCACATTTCTTGCAAGGCTCATATTGATGTGCATTACCGAGAGGGCCCAGAGATACCTCTCCGATACATGGAGTTACAAATCCGAATCTCAATCTATGCCAAATCAACAAACACCATTTGAGACACCTGTAGAGCATCTTTATAATCACCCAGTTATGTTGTGACTTTTGATAGCACACAAGGTGATCCTCCGGTATTCGGGAGTTTCCTAATCTCATAGTCTGAGGAACATGTATAAGTCATGAAGAAAGCAATAGCAGAAAAACTAAACGATAATTATGCTAAGCTAACGGATGGGTCTTGTCCATCACATCATTCTCTAATGATGTGATCCCGTTCATCAAATGAGAACACATGTCTATGGTCAGGAAACTTAACCATCTTTGATTAACGAGCTAGTCAAGTAGAGGCATACTAGGGACACTCTGTTTGTCTATGTACCCACACATGTACTAAGTTTCCGGTTAATACAATTCTGGCATGAATAATAAACATTTATCATGATATAAGGAAATATAAATAACAACTTTATTACTGCCTATAGGGCATATTTCCTTTAGTCTCCCACTTGCACTAGAGTCAATAATCTAGATTACATAGTAATGATTCTAACACCCATGGAGTCTCGGTGCTGATCATGTTTTGCTCGTGAGAGAGGCTTAGTCAACGGGTCTGCAACATTCATATCCGTATGTATCTTGCAAATCTCTATGTCTTCCTCCTTGACTTGATCGCGGATGGAATTGAAGCGTCTCTTGATGTGCTTGGTTCTCTTGTGAAATCTAGTTTCCTTTGCCAAGGCAATTGCACCAGTATTGTCACAAAAGATTTTCATTGGACCCGATGCACTAGGTATGACACCTAGATCGGATATGAACTCCTTCATCCAGATTCATTCATTTGCTGCTTTTGAAGCAGCTATGTACTCCGCTTCACACGTAGATCCCATCGTAACGCTCTGCTTGGAACTGCACCAACTGATAGCTCCACCATTCAATATAAATATGTATCCGGTTTGTGACTTAGAGTCATCCGGATCACTGTCAAATCTCGCATCGATGTAACTGTTTACGAGGAGCTCTTTGTCACCTCCATAAACGAGAAACATATCCTTAGTTCTTTTCAGGTATTTTAGGATTTTCTTGACCGCTGTCCAGTGATCCACTCCTGGATTACTTTGGTACCTCCCTGCTAAACTAATAGCAAGGCACACATCAGGTCTGGTACACATCATTGCATACATGATTGAACCTATGGCTGAAGCATAGTGAATGACTTTCTTTTTCTCTCTATCTTATGAAGTGGTCGGGCATTGAGTCTGATTCAACTTCACACCTTGTAACACAAGCAAGAACCCTTTCTTTGACTGATCCATTTTGAACTTCTTCAAAACTTTATCAAGGTATGTGCTTTGTGAAAGTCCAATTAAGCGTCTTGATCCATCTCTATAGATCTTGATGCCCAATATATAAGCAAATTCACCGAGGTCTTTCATTGAAAAATTCATATTCAAGTATCATTTTATGCCATTCAGAAATTCAGTATCATTTCCGATCAACAATATGTCATCCACATATAATATCAGAAATGCTACAGAGCTCCCACTCACTTTCTTGTAAATACATGCTTCTCCAAAAGTCTGTATAAAACCATATGCTTTGATCACACTATCAAAGCGTATATTCCAACTTCGAGAGGCTTGCACTAGTCCATAAATGGATCGCTGGAGCTTGCACACTTTGTTAGCACCTTTCGTATCGACAAAACCTTCTGGTTACATCATATACAACTCTTGTTTAAGGTATCCATTAAGGTATGCAGTTTTGACATCCATTTGCCAAATTTCATAATCATAAAATGCGACAATTGCTAACATGATTCAGACAGACTTAAGCATCGCTACGGGTGAGAAGGTCTCATCGTAGTCAACTCCTTGAACTTGTCGAAAACCTTTTGCAACAAGTCGAGCTTTGCAGAAAAACTAAACGACCATTATGCTAAGCTAACGGATGGGTCTTGTCCATCACATCATTCTATAATGATGTGATCCCGTTCATCAAATGACAACACATGTCTATGGTCAGGAAACTTAACCATCTTTGATTAACGAGCTAGTTAAGTAGAGGCATACTAGGGACACTTTGTTTGTCTATGTATCCACACATGTGCTAAGTTTCCGGTTTGTCTAATTCTAGCATGAATAATAAAAATTTATCATGATATAAGGAAATATAAATAACAAATTTATTATTGCCTCTAGGGCATATTTCCTTCAAAAACTGCTTTCCATGATTTAGGAGCTGGTGTCAGTGCCATGCCTTTCTCTTTATATAAAAGAGTTCATTTGAATAAACTCAGACCTATTGAAATATCTCTGCAAATGACTGATAAATCAACTGCCATACCTATCGGTATTTGCGAGGATGTGCCCGTTGTTGTTGCAAATGTTACTATCTTAACAGACTTTGTTATACTTGAGATGCCCGAGGACGACAACATGTCGATTATCCTTGGTAGACCTTTTTTTAATACTGCAGGGGATGTTATTGATTGCAATAAAAGCAAGGTCACTTTTCACATCAATGGTAATGAACATACAATGCACTTTCCGAAGAAACAATTCCAAGTCAATGGTATTAATGTTATTGAGAAATCACTGACACTCATTATTGGAAGTTTCCAAATACCTCTACCTACTACCAAAAAGAAATATGAAATACTTATTGTTGGGGATATGCATATCCCCGTTGAGGTAACTTAGTGTTTTACGAAAGTTCTTAGGTTTCATGCTAATCGAAGGTGGTTGTTAATAAGACTTGATCAACCTTATTAATGGATCATTTTTTAGAGGTATGATGTTGATGAATTTAGTAGGCACAACTTTCTTCTCCCAACTTTTGTTTTCTGCTTTTCTTAGTTAAATAAAATAAAATGGCATGTTTACTCTGTTTACTGAATTTTCTGTGCAATAGAAAAGTGGTCAAAAATAAAAGTGTTCACAATGCCCTGATATTTTAACATGATTTTTTCGGAATATTTCTGAATTTCTGGTATAAATAACATCAGAGGGGGGGTGCCCCTGGTGACCACAATACACTAGGGCGCTCCAACTACCCCAGGCATGCCCTGGTGGGTTGTGGCCCCCACATGGGCCCCTCACTTATCTCTTTAGCCCATGGAATCTCCTACCTCCAGAAAAAATCACCATAGCTCTCTCTCTCTCTCTCGTGTTCTTGCTCTCAAACTTGCGGACTTCAATCTCTTAGCTTGAAGCTCCGTTTCTGAAATTGTTTGGGGGGATTGCTACTTGGTATGTGACTCCTCCATTGATCCAATTAGTTTTTGCTTTCGTGGTTTATAATTTGAATAATTAGCTACTCCTGGTGCTGCTGTAAATGGGCTTGCATGTTGAATTCTTAGAGTTCTAAGTATTTTGAATGCTTGTTATGGCCTCTAGGCATCCATATGAGTAGTTACTATCAATCTTGTGAAGTTTTGTTGACAAAAATTTTGTGTCCTAATTTTTTTATTTAGAAATTGTATGCAGATAAAAATGCAATTATTTAGGAGTTCTTCACGGAGGAGGTCTACGGAGGAATCATCTAGTAGTGGCTCGATACGTTGGTCTTGCGTTGAGCCAAGTGCAAGCTCAATGCGGGATGCCGCTATAAAGTCATGCTTATGGTCGTGTAATGATTTCATGGCAAGTGTAGTCATTAAGGAATAATTTGAGCAATATGTGCACAACACCGAGCTCAGCCCCTACATCGAAGATAAGTGCATTCAACATCTCAACCTCAAAGAAACATTCACTAAGAAATTTAAATACCATCCTTGTGAGTCTAGAGTTTCATTTAGTCTTTATGATTATCCTTTTACCATGCCTCTAGTTGTGTTTTGTGAAGCCTGTAAAATTCCATATTGGGTTCATTGGATGAACCGCCAAAATCTGAGTATGAGTAATTTTTGGTAAATCTTTGCTATGGAGAGGATAGAGGAGTGACACAAGGTAGAATAAAAAGTAGTCATTTCCCTTCAGTTCACTACTTTGCACTCTTTAATGGCAAATGCATTGTGGGCAAGAAATATTGTAGCACACTATGTGCTCCTGACTTGAGCCTCATACACATAGCTCTGACCGGAATTAAACGTTATAACCTTGGAGCGATCGTTGCACATAGATTGCAACATAACACTTCTAGTGGTCACTTTTACAATCCTCTAGTTTAGCTAAAGAGGTTGGTGTAACACCTCTTCCTGATGACCCCATCCTACCTACTCTTTTTGATTATCACAGCAAAATAAGATATTATGTCCTAGAGAATGAGGATCGCACATACAATGCAGAGGTCGAGGCTACTCAACATGCTCAGGAGGATGCACCAAGGGCCTCCATAAGCTATCACTCAGATTGTTATCCAGGCCGCGGGTGGTGATTACCAAGCTAGGCCAAAAGCCTAAGCTTGGGGGAGTACATATTTCCACTGACATTATATTCATGTTCACACATTTCACCCCGGTCGTCCGTGTTCATACTTTTTCATTATATCATCCATGCTAGATTTTTTATTGCTTTCTTCTTGTGTGTTTGAAAAACTTTGAGAAAACCCAAATATATTTCTTGCTTCTTTTCAGTTTTTCTTTCTAGTTTCATTAGTTGTAGTATTAAAAAGAAAGCCCAAAAAGATTTCCCGATTCTTCTTTTTGCTTGTTTGGAGCTTTCCCATGTAAATAGTTTTTCTCGTTTTTTTCCTTCTTTAATTTGCTTTCTTCAAGAAAAACTAAAAACTCCAAAAATATTTCAGTGTGTTTCTCTGAAATTCTTTTCTTTTCATTGAGTCATACCAAGGAGAAGACCACGATGAAAATGTTGAGTGGCTCTCATATGCATTACTGTTGATCTAACAAAGAGCCCATATTACCTTGTCTTCTCCTTCTGAATAAAATGTTTGCGGATTCCAACTTAGTCCATGACACTCTTGCACTATTATTATTTTCATATCATTCGATCGTGCAAGTGAAAGGCAATAATGACGATTTTTGATGAACTAGCTCTGGTAGAGAGAAACATGTATGAACTCAACTTTTTCTATTTTTTTAATATGTTTGACCTAGTATCCATGATTCAACACATTATGATCAAACATGTTTGTAGTGACAATTAGAGATTATAGTTCCTCATGCCATTCTTAAGTAGCTAGGAGTGGATAATGATTTATCTTGGATGTCAACATGCATTAAAATGATTGTGATGTAGTATGACGATACGGTTTCCTCCTCTAAATGTTTCAAGTGGCTTGACTTGGCACGTGTTCATGCATGTAGTTGAATCAAAACAAACATAGCCTCTATGGTATTTATGTTCATAGTGTTCATATCATACTCATGCTAGTAGTCAATGTTAATTATGCATAACACATGTTCATGACCGTTTTCACTCTCTAGCTGGCCGCTTCTCAACCTATTTGCTAGCCTTCGCCTGTACTAAGCGGGAATACTTCTTGTGCATCAAAATCCTAAAACCCTACTTATTCCAGATGAGTCCACCATATCTACCTATATGCGGTATTGCCATGCCGTTCCAAGTAAATTTGCATGTGCCACCTCTAAAATTTCAAATGAACATCTGTTTTGTGTGCCTGGACCGCTCCCGGGGAGATAGGGGGCGTTCAGTATCTTCCATGCTAAGCAGGTTATTCTCATGATGAGTGTTTATCCGCTCGTCCTTACACGAGAGGGGCTGTAATAGGGATCCCAGACCCGAAATAAAAAATTGCAAATAATTAAACAAAACTCCCCTAGAATTGTTGTTGATATCCACGGTTACTATGGATTCGGCTAGCCTTGGAATGTGTTTGTTGGTGGAGGGGGAGTAAATCTTTACTCTTATTGCTTGGGAACCGCCGCAAATGTGTTTAGCATGGAAGATATTGATAACTCTTTGTCGTAACGTTGACAAGAATGGTGTGCGTCCCAAAATATTATGTATCTTTGTTTTTAAAACTTTGAGTTCTGCCACCTCTGCAAATCCTTGCTTCCCTCTGCGAAGGGGCTATCTGTTTAATTTTATGTTGAGTCATCACCTTCTCAAATAAGTTCCAGATATGAGAGCACTATTGTCATCCTCATGCATTATGTATAGTTAATGTTGGATGCATCATGATTGGATCTTTCTACCATGAATTACAATGTTTACTCGCTGCTTGAACTTTAGAGGTGCTCTGCATTTATGTTTCCCTCTGCAAGATACCACTGTTGTCATATTATATCATGATTGTGTTCACAAAGTGTTGGCATTTGATATATCTTACTATTGCTCTCTAGTTGATTATGCCATTGATATGAGTTAATATAATTTCTGAGAGTTATGGTTGACATGGTTAGTCATGATCTTTGCTGAAAACCTGGGTAATACTTAAGCTTATTTATGTAAACAAGAACAAAATAGTTTGTAAAAGTTTTTCTTTTTCACTTTTCAGTTTATCAACTGAATTGCTTGAGGACAAGCAAATGTTTAAGCTTGGGGGAGCTGATACATCTCTGTCGTATCTACTTTTCCTAACACTTTTGCTCTTGTTTTGGACTCCAATTTGCATGGTTTGGATGAAACTAACCCAGACTGACGATGTTTTCAGTAGAACTACCATGGTGTTAGTTTTATGTAGAAATAGAAGTTCTCGGACTGGAACGAATCTTTTTGGAGATTTATTTTAGAATGAATAAAAAATATCGGGACCAAGAACCACCGGAGGGGGTGACCTAGGTGAGTGAGGGAGTCCTGGATTAGGGGGTCCTCGGATAGCCGGACTGTTGGACTATGAAGATACAAGATTGAAGACTTCGTCCCGTGTCCGGGTGGGACTCTCCTTTGCGTGGAAGGCAAGCTTGGCAATTTCGATATGTAGATCTCCTCCCTTGTAACCGACTCTGTGTAACCCTAGCCCCCTCCGGTGTCTATATAAACTGGAGGGTTTGGTCCGTAGGACAACAACAATCATAATCATAGGCTAGCTTCTAGGGTTTAGCCTCTACGATCTCCTGGTAGATCAACTCTTGTAATACTCATATCATCAAGATCAATAAAGCAGGACGTAGGGTATTACCTCCATCGAGAGGGCCCAAAACTGGGTAAACATTGTGTCCCCTGCCTCCTGTTACCATCCGCCTTAGACGCACAGTTCGGGACCCCCTACCCGAGATCCGCCGGTTTCGACACCGACATTGGTGCTTTCATTGAGAGTTCCACTGTGTCGTCACCATAAGATTTGATGGCTCCTTCAACCATCGACAACGATGCGGTCCAGGGTGAGGTTTTTCTACCCGGACATATCTTCGTATTCGGCGGCTTCGTACTACGGCCCAACTCGCTTGGCCATGTGGAGCAGATCGATAGCTACGCCCCTGGCCATCAGGTCAGGTTTGGAAGCTTAAACTATACTGCCGACATCCGCGGAGACTTGATCTTCGACGGATTCGAGCCCATGTCAGGTGCGCCGCACAGTCGCGACGAGCATGACTTAGCTCTGCCGCCGGACAGTGTTCAGGAGATCACACCTGTGGCTACTCCGGCCCTCAATCTGGAGCAGATCGTGCCGTGCGAGGACGGGTGGATGGACCCCGCCACGGAGGCCGCACACCCAGCGGCGATAGAGCCGAATACTGACTCCACGTCCTATGAGACCTGTGTTGCCGGACCCTTGGATTCGTCCCCGGCCACAGGCTCCGAACCGCCTGCGTCCGTGCCTATCGAATCTGATTGGGCACCGATCATGGAGTTTACCTCCGCGGATATCTTTCAGCACTCGCCCTTGGGCGACGTGCTAAATTCATTGAGGTATCTCTCCTTGTCATGAGACCCTTGGCCGAACTATGTCCGGCTTGAGTGGGAAGCGGACGACGAAGAAATTCATTCCCCACCCACCACCCACTTAATAGCCACTGTCGACGACTTAACCGACATGCTTGATTTCGACTCCGAAGACATCGACGGTATGGACGACGATGCAGGAGAGGAACAGGAACCACCGCCCACAGGGCGCTGGACAGCCACTTCATCACACGATATATACATGGTGGATACACCCAAAGAAAACAATGACGAGGAACGGAAGGATGCAGCGGAGGATAATTCCCTCAAGAAGCAACCAAAGCGACGACGTATGCGCCGCTCCAAATCCCGCCATGGCAAAAACAGCGATAACAGCGCAAGAAAGAATAATACCCCGGTCGACTCCAAAGCAAACGACGACCACATGGACCCAGTGACAGAGCAGGATGAACCAGCGGACGGCGAACATAGTACGGAGCCGCTGTCCGATCACGGCGACGCCGAGGGTAAAGCTCATCAACCTGTCTCCGCAGAGGAGAACAGTCCGGACGACGATGCACACATCATCCCGGAAAGGAACTTGGAGCAAGAGGACCTCCATAGAAGGCTTATTGCCACCGCGAGGAGTCTGAAGAAGCAGAAGCAAAGGCTTAAGGCCGCGCAAAATACACTCAACAGTAGATGGAACAAAGTGCTCGACACTGAAGAAAAGTACGGGGGCAGCCGCCACACAAAGAGCTATCCAAAGCGCAAGCTGCTGCCCAAATTCGATGACGAGGCCTTAGAGCCTATAAAGCCGAAAAATAAAACGGCCGATCAGCCGGATCGACCACCCCGTGGCCGCGATAGGGCGGCTAACGATGTCGCACATAAGTCGGCACACGATTTACGTGAGGACTTGCACCAAAAAGCCGGTATGACCAGGTCCATCTACGGATCTAGGAAGCGCGCTCCGACACAGAATCAAAACCGAACACTACAACCGTCAGAATGCCATGACACATCCAAATACAGGGGTGCCGCGCACCCCCTATGCTTCACCGATGAGGTTCTGGATCACGAATTTCCAGAAGGATTCAAACCCGTGAACATAGAGGCATACGACGGAACGACAGACCCTGGGGTCTGGATTGAGGACTTTATCCTTCATATCCACATGGCTCGCGGAGATGATCTCCACTCCATCAAATACTTACCCCTCAAGTTGAAAGGACCAGCTCGGCACTGGCTGAAGAGCCTCCCCGAAAACTCAATTGGAAGTTGGGAAGAGCTTGAAGATGCTTTTAGGGCTAATTTTCAAGGGACCTATGTCCGACCTCCGGATGCAGACGATTTAAGTCACATAATTCAACAGCCCGGAGAGTCAGCCCGAAAGCTTTGGAACAGATTCCTCACTAAGAAGAATCAAATTGTTGACTGCCCGGACGCCGAAGCCTTAGCGGCTTTCAAACACAGTGTCTGGGACGAATGGCTCGCCAGACACCTCGGCCAGGAAAAACCGAGGACAATGGCAGCCCTAACAAGCCTTATGACCCGCTTTTGTGCGGGCGAAGATAGTTGGCTGGCCCGTAGCGGCACCAGCGACCCAGGCACATCCGAAGTCAGGGATGGCAATGGAAAACCACGACGCAATAAAAGCAAGCATCAAAACAAGGAAGACAACCCAGACAATACGGCGGTAAACGCCGGATTCAGGAGCTCTCGACCTGGTCAATGGAAAAATCCACTTAAAGGTAGCAGAGATGGACCGTCCAGCCTAAACAAGATTCTAGACAGATTATGTCAGATTCATGGCACCTCCGACAAACCCGCAAATCACACCAACAGAGAATGCTGGGTCTTCAAGCAGGCCGGCAAGCTAAACACCGAACACAAGGGGAGGGAGACACCAAGCGAAGACGAGGATGAGCCTCGCCAGCCGAACACTGGGGGACATAAAAAATTCCCACCGGAGGTCAAACCAGTGAACATGATTCACGTAACGAAGAGGAGGAGAAAACGCACACTCCGAGAGGTACGCGAAGTGGAGCCATCTACCCCCAAGTTCAACCCTTGGTCGGCCTGCCCGATCACTTTTGATCGCAGGGATCACCCGACTAATATCTGACATGGAGGATTGGCTGCCTTGGTACTAGACCCAATAATTGACGGATACCATCTCACCCGAGTCCTTATGGACGGCGATAGTAGCCTTAATCTGATATATTAGGACACAGTACGCAAAATGGGGATAGACCCAACAAGAATCAGCCAAAGCAATACTACATTTAAAGGAGTAATACCAGGCTCAGAGGCCCGCTGCACGGGCTCTCTAGTACTAGAGGTTGTATTCGGTTCTCCCGACAACTTCTGAAGTGAAAAGTTAACCTTTGACATCGCTCCATTCTGAAGTGCCTATCAAGCACTACTCGGAAGAACGACCTTCACTCATTTTAATGCAATACTGCATTACGCTTATCTCAAGCTTAAGATGCCCGGTCCACATGGCATCATCATAGTTAGCAGAAACACAGAATGTTCCTTATGTGCGGAAGAACATGTGGCGGCTTTAGCAGCCGGACATTGAACGCCCTCTCCACCCAGAATAAACAATAGGTCGTCAAGATCGTGAACACGGCTAGATGAGTCCGGCGCACAACTAGCTGTAACAGCTCAGATAAACCCAAGACTGGGTCGATGGATATACCCACATAGGTGGTGCTAGGGGCTTCCCACATGTAAAAAGGACTACAGTTCGACTTGATCTTATTTAGATTGAATTTTAAAGGTTTATTAAAAATAACAAATTTTTCGCATGAAAACTTTCACCTGGGCTTTTCTCTCTTACAGATGATCATCGTGCTACACCCTTTCGGGATACGGCACAACGGAGATACAGGCGCAGACGTGCAGCAGGGCCCCGTTCAAAGGTTTCTTTTTAGATTAAGACCCTGTGTAAACCTTTTTTACTGTCTCTTGTTGCTTCACCCCTCAGGATACTCAACATAACCAAGAGGGATGCTGGCGTTATTGACATTTCGTCACGTCAGACTAATGCACGTACCTGGAAATTCAGGGCTTATTATCGAGGGCGTTACTCAGCCCAGTATACATTGTAAAGACCGAATACCTTAGGGAGTGTTCGGCGTCCCGAGTTTGGCCTTATATGCATCAGCTCCGAATCATGTCTTTGGTCAATAGTTGGGTTTGCCCGGCTCCCGTGTTTTGCTACCTTACGTTCCGCTCTATCGGCTAAGGTGGCACCGGGAGAACTACTGCGATTGTGCCCTGGTTCATCTGGACGAGCACCTCAGTAGAGAAAGCCGAAAACTGACTGTCATGATAAAGCGCGAGACTGGTCAACCACTCGAGGACTCAGTGGAATCTTCGCGATTCCTCCGCATTAACGAAGGACCGGTTTCCTGGTCATGTATGTACGCGCACCGCATTCGGATAAGCGCGGAAGTACCAGGGGCTATATAGTAGCCCCACTGTTAAACTCCTATGGCTAAGTGAAAGTGTTAAAGCAATATAATTCGATTGCCTTGTTCGCCGCGCTATCACCTCCTTAATGGACCAAGACGTTGGATCAAGTGTGAATACGCGCTTTTTCGAACACCCCTGCATTATATGCGTGGGGGCTGAAGCCGACGACTGCAAACTTTCAGGTTATATACATACATAAAATGGCCGCACATGAGGCATCATAATACTTTCAGGCAAAAGTATAAACACAACCTTTTATAAGCCAAATAGCATTGTTTTTACAAATTGGGATACATATCACTCGAACATGATACTCTTCGAGCACTGAGCCTCTATTAGACGAGTGCCTTCTAGGACTTCTTCAAAATAGTGCTCGGACGAGACCTGTCCTATGGCTGGACCCCGGGTTGCAATAGAGGTGGCATCCATCTCTTCCCAATATGTCTTAACACGGGCAAGATCCATCCGTGCACCCTCTATGCACGCCGACCACTTTACAACATCGATATGCGGCACAACACCAAGGAATCTTTGCACTAACCCAAAAGAACTATTCGGTCTTGGTACTTCCGGCCAAAGATGATCCACGACAGACCTCATGGCAAGCCTGGACAACCTATGGAGCTTAGCCCACTCGGCCATTTGCTCATTTAACAGCAGTGGACGCGTTGGAGCACTAAACTGTGACCAGAACAACTTTTCCACTTCGTGATCTTTTTGATCTTTCAAAAACTCAGTCGCGTCAGCAGCACTCATTGCCAGGTCCGAATACACGTCTGCAGCACTCCATAATTGATCCAGAGGGGCATACTTCGGATCTCCGAACTTCATCCGCAACAAAAAGGGCTTCCTAGCCATGATATCTCCGGCTTGACGAAGCTCCTCCTTCGCCGCTCTGATTTGAGAGCGGGTCTCCTTGGCTGCTACCATGGTTTTCTCCAGGTCCGCCACTTTCGCTTGGCTTTCCTTTTCAAGAAGCTCATATCGGTCGGCGGCATCCTTCAGCTAAATAGCCATCTTGGCTATTTTATCTTCGCTCTGGCGACGAGCAGCCTGTTCGGCTCTTAACTCTTTGGCCGCCTTTAGGGTGGCCGCATCACTCCTCCTTCCTTGTTCCTTGGCTTGGGCAAGTTCCGCCCGAAGGGTCTCCACGGCGGCAGCTCCATCTGCAGTCACAACATATTATAGATACTAGCATCATGCTCCTCTCAATATTTGTTGACCACCCAAAAATACATACCCTGTGCCTTGTCAAGCTGCTTGTTCCCAAGCGCGATGTCAGCATCTACCGCGCCGAGTTGCTGGCTAAGTGCGGCAAATTCTGTAGTCCCGCCAGCCACCGGACCGTCAGCCGCCTGCACATGAAAGTAGCACAATCATTACCTGGGACTACGATCCTCTGTTTGTCGCCTCTAGATAGCAACCAGAGTCTCAGGGGGTACTATCTGTATAGAGCACACCTAGCATGTGCGGTACCATCAAAAAATTTATATATTACTTTGCGTATCTCAAAGCCTCTTAGCAAACTCACAAAAGCTTCATGCAACCCACTTTTGGCGGATGAAATCCTCTCAACCACCGTACCCATTAAAGTACGATGCGCCTCTGAGATAGCCGCTTTCTCCAAAAGACTCATCAGTGCGTCCGGTTGCGCATCGGACAGTCCCGGACTCTTTCTGTTGCTCTCCATAGGAGCTGAATATTCCGTACTTCGGGAGGCCGAAGGGTTAGCTTCTGGCCTTGGTGGGTCAGGAGAAACCCTCCATGACGACACCTAAGGGTCGTCCGCCCCAGGAGGCGGGGAGGCAGGGGGAGGCGTTTCACTCTTCATCATCTACGGAAGAAGATCCCCCGAAGACGAACTCTGTTGAGAAGGGCTACGAGCAGGACTGCAATATATATGTCTCGGTTATTGTCCTCCAAGATAAAGCAGGATATATTTACCAAAAATACTCTTGATTCACTTACAACTCGATGGAGGGCTAGCCCCCTTGCAGGCACTGTGTGGTAAGGACGCCCTCCGGGGCAGGGCCCCTTGCGAAGGTATCTTCCCTCGTTTGGAAACCTTCGTTTCTAGGTCTTCAGGGGTGGTTATTTTCCTTCCTTGGGGAGAGAGGATTCTAGATTCTTCTCCCTGATTATCCTCCTTCGCGGAGACACTAATTCCCCCGGTTTGGATGAGTAATGCGTGAGGCCTGCTTTCGGCTTCTTTATCTCTCCCTTTATCTTCCCCTGATGGCACTTGATAAAGTGCGTGCTCGAGCATCCTGGCTAGCACAGGATCCGGTGAGCCTTCGGGAAGGGGAGCCGAACACCTGATCATCTTCGCCTTTCTTATCTAGTCCTGGCCAAGAGCAATTTTTTCAGAATGATGTTGTGATAAATAAAAAGACAGCATGTTCGGCCGCAGAATTACTTACATGGGTATCTAGACGATTGCAGTTTAGACCCGCATCCTCGGTGGTGTCCGGACACTTTATCCGTGATCCGAAGAACAATCCATACATCCCTTCGAGCGTCATGCCGAAGAATTGCTGAATAGTTCATGGTCCTTCCGGGTTGAACTCCCACACACGGAGAGATCGGCATTAGCATGGCAGGACCCGACGAACTAGCATAACCTGCATTACCTTGACGAGACTGACATCCCTCTTGAGGAGATCTCGGATACGACTTTGCAATGTCAGCACATCATTAACTGACCCCTAGTCCAGCCCCTTGTTGACCCATGACGCCAGTTGTGGCGGGGGGCCCGAACGGAAGGCGGGGGAAGCTACCCACTTAGTACTTCGGGGAGCTATGATGTAAAACCACTCCCGCTGCCATAAGTTGGAAACCTCCGGGAAGGAACCCTTTGGCCATGGAGCATCGGCGCCTTTGCTTATTATGGCACCTCCGCATTCCGTGTGTCGCCCATCGATCATCTTCGGCTTCACATTGAAGGTCTTGAGCCATAAGCCAAAGTGTGGGGTGATGCGGAGGAACGCCTCACACACGACGATAAACGACGAGATGTGAAGGATAGAATCCGGGGCTAGATCATGGAAATCGAGCCCATAATAGAACATAAGCCCTCTGACAAAGGGATCAAGACTAAAGCCTAGCCCTCGGAGGAAGTGGGAAACAAATACGACGCTCTCGTTGGGTTCGGGAGTGGGGATGACGTGCACTTGAGCAGGCAGCCTGTGTGAGATTTCGGCGGTCAGATACTTGGCTTCCCTTAGCTTCTTGATGTCCCCCTCTGTGATAGAGGAGGCCATCCACCGGCCTTGAAGGTTGGATCCGGACATGGGTAAGGGTCTGAGGCGCTTAGCCTGAACCTTGGGTGTTGGAACTCAAGGTGGGGGAGGGGAAGGATTGAGCGCGAGAAGAAAAGGATAGGCCTTGGCCCCTTTATAAATAGGATGAATATCAAGCATCCTCCGTGTGGCCATTCGGAACTTGCCAAAAATTGAGGAGTCATACCAGCATGCGCGGTTGGGTTACCCACACCCGTATTGATGAGAATCCCGTGATAAGGGGACACAATCTCTGCTTCGACAAGACATGCCAAGAAAACTGCCTCGCAATATGTGCAGTAGCTGGTTAAGGAAAACGGTTTGAATAATGACCGGTCCATGGCGTGATGTCATGTTATGAAAAGTTGTCAGCAGATTAGATTTGTGGAAATATTGTACTCTCTACAGTGGTATGTGGAATTTGTTTTACAGAGCGGGACACAATAATTGTGTTCAAAATCTTCTATGTTGTATTCGGACAAGGAACCCGCCTTGCAATGCCGAAGACAATCTGCGCGCCGGACTCATCGTCGTTGAAGCCTGGTTCAAGGGCTACTTAGGGAGTCCTGGATTAGGGGGTCCTCGGACAGCCGGACTATATACTTTGGCCGGACTATTGGACTATGGAGATACAAGATTGAAGACTTCGTCCCGTCTCTGGATGGGACTCTCCTTTGCGTGGAAGGCAAACTTGGCAATTCGGATATGTAGATCTCCTCCCTTGTAACCGACTCTGTGTAACCCTAGCCCCCTCCGGTGTCTATATAAACCAAAGGGTTTAGTCCGTAGGACAACAACAATCATAATTATAGGCTAGCTTCTAGGGTTTAGCCTCCACTATCTCGTGGTAGATCAACTCTTGTAATACTCATATCATCAAGATCAATAAAGCAGGACGTAGGGTATTACCTCCATCGAGAGGGCCCGAACCTGGGTAAACATTGTGTCCCCCACCTCCTGTTACCATCCGCCTTAGATGCACAGTTCGGGACCCCCTACCCAAGATCCATCAGTTTTGACACCGATAGTGAGCACGATATACCAGGGCGCACCACCCCCTCCAGGCGCACCCTGGTGGGTTGTGCCCACCTGGTGGCCCCCCTGACCCTAATTCTGACGCTATATATACTTATTTTCGGAGAAAAACTAGCAGAGGAAGTTGCATCGTGTTTCATGATACGAAGCCGCCACCACCTCTCGTTCTTCAGAGGCCATATCTGGAGCCCATTCGGGGCTTCGGGGAGGGGAATATTCGGTCTTTGTCATCACCAACCCTCCTTCATCACCAATTCCGTGATGCTCCCCACTGGGAGTGAGTAATTCCTTCGTAGTCTCGCTGGTCGGTGAAGAGTTGGATGAGAATCATCATGTAATCGAGTGAGTTTTGTTAGGGCTGGATCCCTAGTATCCACTATGTTCTAATATTGATATTGTTATGACTTTTCCACGCTTAATCCTTGTCACTAGGGCCCGAGTGCCATGTTTTCACCATGACTATTGATCACCTTGCTGCAGATATTTAATCTACAACTGCGGTTGAATTCACAACTCAACTGCTAATACTTACAAATATTCTTTGGCTCCCCTTGTGTTGAATCAATAAATTTGGGTTGAATACTCTACCCTCCAAAACTGTTGTGATCCCCTCCTACTTGTGGGTTATCATCTCGTGTCTACTTATCGACCTGTTCGTGTGTGCGTCTTTTGTTGGGCCATTTCCGCTGCACAATCTACGGTCCTGTTTCAGATTTTTTTTGCTAATTTCTAATCTAAATGAGAGTTAAAAATATCTCGTCTAACTCAAATATTTTTTAGATACACATGCTTTTGTGCCGTGCTCGATGTCGTTGTGTTGTGTTTTCTGTTTGTCCCTCGTGAAACATTGAGGCTTGATATTAATTTTTTTGTGGGTTGTTTGTATGTTTTGTGTATTGGGTTTATTTTATGAGCTATAGCTTTTTGTGCAGGGATGTGCCATTTTTATTCCTTGTTTTGTTTTATTTTGGTTTGACAATATAGTTAGAGAAGAGTAGAAATTATTTTTTTCTTTTCAGATTTACGAATCTAATCTAGATGAAATTTAGTGATGTCTCATCTAAGTCTATAACCATCCAATTTGTTTTCTTTTAATGTTCGCACAAACTCGATCATGCATGATTGTGTCAGTTCGTTATTTTTTGTCGTGCGTCCTCTTGTCATGTTTGTTCTGTGTCGGCATGTTCTCGCCGGCCCATATAAGTTTTGTTTGGGGGCTCGACAATGAAACTTATCCCCCATCTTCTCACTGGCCGACCTCAACCCCTTTTATTTTGCCCATGTTTTGTTTTCCATCCTAGTTACAGGTCCACCCTTCACTCACAATTAGGCTCTAATTTGTTTCATCGTAGTTGCAACTCGACCTTTAACTCACAACTAGGGTCATAGTTTCGTAGTTGTCTCAGTTGCAAGTTCACTATTGACTCACAACTAGGCTCGTAGTTTCGTAGTTGTCTCAGTTGCAAGTTCACTCTTGACTCACAACTAGGCTCGTAATTGTCCGAGTTGCATGTCCATCCTCGACTCGCAACTAGTGCATGTGTGTTATTTCTCATCCCAGTTGCAAGTTCACCCATGACTCGCAACTGGGGCCATAACTTCTTCCACCCAGTTACAAGTCGACCCTTGACTCGCAACTGGTTTCATAGTTTCGTAGTTTTCCTAATTGCAAGTCTACATTCAACTCGCAACTGAGATCATAATTGTTTGAGTTGCAAACCTTGACTCGCAATTGGATCCTCTATTTTGTTTTTCATCCCACTTGTAAGTCCATCCTTAACTCACTACTAGACCCTTAATTTGTTTCATCCCAGTCGAAAGTTGACCTTTGACTCGCAACTTGACTTGTAGTTTTGTAGTTGTCCCAGTTGCAAGTCCACCTTCGACTCGCAAATAAGCTCGTAGTTTGATCCAATTGCAAGTCTGCCCTTGAATTGCATCTAGGCATGTGTATTGTTTTTCATCCCCGTTGCTAGTCTAGAATCGAGTTGCAATTGGGCTCTTAGGTTGTTGTTGCCCCAATTGCATGTCCACCATCAACTTGCAAATGATATCATAGTTCTATGTAGTTTCTAAGCTGTAAGTCCCCCGTTGACTCACAACTACACATGTCCCATTTGCAAGTTCATCCTAGAATCACAACTGTGCTCGTAGTTTCGTAGTTGTCCTAGTTGCAAGCCCACCCTCAACTCGCAACTAGGCTCATAGTTTTGTTGTTGTCCTAGTGCTAAGTCCAACCTTCGACTCCAAAATGGGCCCTAAAATTCTTTTCATCTAGTTGCATGTCCATCCTCGACTCACAACTGGTATCGTAGTTTTGTGTAGTTGTCCCAGATGCAAGTCCACGCTCGACTCGCAACTGGGCTCATAATTTATTCTTCATCCTAGTTGCAAGTCCACCCTCGAATCATAGTTGAAGTTGTAGCTTGCTCTTCATCCCAGTTGCAAGTCCACCCTCGACTCGCAACTAGGCTCATAGTTGTTGTAGTTGCAAGTCCATCCTCGACTCAAAACTAGGCTCATAGTTATTGGATTTGCAAATCCATCCTCGACTCGCAACTGGTCTCATAGTTTTGTGTTCTTTGCCCAGTTGCAAGTTACCCTCGTCCAATGGAGGAGGCAAGAATTATTTTTAGGTGTGGCAGAGTATATGAAGGAGAAATTACAATAAAAACATGGTTTGAACACAAAGCTCCGACTTAAAAACCATATATGCCAATAGAACCAAAATTGTCAACATAGCAAATGTACATGTTTAATGTTACATTATGAACTGGAATGAACAAAGGAAACAAACTTTTTATCAACACAAGATGATTCCACATTATAATTGAACGAAATCCAATGTTTCAATAGCATTCCCTATCTTGACTGAGGAAAAAAAGACTGCCCAAAAGGTGTTCAAAATCGATTAAAAATGTGTATTGGTAGAGTTAGGACTAAACAACAAAATTCCCACAAATATCACACATAAAACTTAAGGGGGAGACATGACCAGCGAATCTCCCACACCAAAACATATATAAAATCGGAGGCATTAAGTGCACATCATGAGATCCAGGAAGAACTCGATCAAACAGCATATCGCAAATCAACATTAAACCATATGATGCAGCAGACCTCTATCAGGCATATAACTCACATGGGGATGAACTAGGGTTTCACGGAGTAGAATCAGAAAATGGGGCACACGATGGAGAGATTTGGGATTAGGTCCGTACCTCGCTCCAGTTGAGATTATTGCGCTAGACGTCGAGCACCAGTCACCGCGTCGCCTTGCCTCACTTGTTGACACCAATCGCTTGCCGCTGATTGCGGCCGCGTCTGATGCCTTGCCACATGCGGACTATGCCACAAACGGCCACGAAAAGCAAACAACCTGTAGTGGTAATGAGGGTTCGGACGTATTCGATTAATCGCAAGCGTCGTGACCCACGGGCATATGACCAGCAATCAGGCCCAGCAGGAGCTACGACCCATGTCAAAACTTTCACATATGTATTGGGCTAGTATATCAACTCAAAACAAAATATTGGGCTAGTATATTTACTGCACAAATACCTAGTATTTGTAGCGTATTTTAGGTATGGCAGGCGCCAAACCTCGCCAAATTGCCGGCTTCGCCATTGCCCTCGACTCACGACTGGGCCCGTAATTTATTTTCATCCCTGTTGCAAGTCTACCCTCAATTCTCAAATGGCCTCATAGATTTTTTATCACCACATTTTGCAAGTCCACCCTTGGCGTACAACTAGCATCGACCCTTTTTTGTTTCTCCGTTCCTAGTTGCAAAGCCACCCTCTACATGCAGTCGGGTTGATTTGACTTTTTTTGTTGCTTTAGTTACAAGCACCCTCTATTTTTTGAGTAGGCCACCATTTTTTATTCTTCATACCAGTTGCAACTCCACCACCGACTTGCAATTGTGGTCCCAGCTTTTTATAGTACTTTTGTGAAGTTGTCTCATTTGCAAGTCCACCGCTCGGCACGCAACTGGTCTGATAGTTTGTTTTTCATCCCATTTGCAGTCCACCCTTGACTCACAACTGGGACTGAAGTTTGTTTCATCCTAGTTGCAAGTCGACCCTTGACTCATAACTAGGGACATAATTCGTAGTTGTCTCAGTTGCAATTCCACCCTCGACTTGCAACTGGGCTCATAGTTCTCTGAGTTGCAAGCCCATCCTCGACTTGTAACTAGGCATGTTCTTCATTTTTCATCCCAATTGTAAGTCCCTCTTTTACTCTCAACTGGGATCATAGTTTGTTTATCCTAGCTGCAAGTCGACCCTTAACTCGCAACCGGGCTCCTAATTTTGTAGTTGTTCTAGATGCACGTCCACCATCGACTCGCAACTTTTTTTAAGGCAAACCTCGACTCGCAACTGGGATAATAGTTTTGTTGTTTGTCTCAGTTGCAAGCCCACCCTCGACTCATAACTGGGCTCCGTAGTTGTTTTGGCCTCAGTTGCAAGCCCACTGTCAACTCGCTACTAGGCCAATTTTTTCCATTAACCAAGTAGCAAGCCCACCTTCGACTCGCAACTTGGCATGTAGTTGTTTTTGTCCCAGCTACGAGATTTGGCAAGTCCTCAAATATTTCCAAATTCATTATTTTTAAAGTCAGCGAACACTTTTTTTGAAATTTTTTCAAATTCATGAACTTTTTTCATTTTCACAAACTTTTTTCATCTTACGAACATTTTCCAGCCGTGAACTTTTTATTTATTTTTATGAACCGTTCAACTTTATGATTTAAAAGTCAACGGTCAAGGTTTGGTGGACAACTGTCAAAAGTTTTTAAATTCATGAACATTTTTTATAGATGCTCGCAAGAAGAAAAGAACCTAGCAATGCATCACTAGCGTCAACAATGAGCGAAAAGTGAGCTATCAATGGCCCACGTACTGGGCCCCAACCTATTTTTATCTTAGTTTCAAGTCCAATACACCCCTGACATGCAATTGCGGGCCCGTCTATTTTTCCTAGCTCCAAGCCCTTCCTCAAGACGCAACTGGAGCCCGACCAATTTTTTTGTCCCCTTTGCAAGTCCACTCTTGACACACAATTGTGGAGGGGGCGGCCAATTTTGTCCCAGTTGCAACTCGATCCTCGATACACAACTTGGGTACCGACCCATTTTTCTCCCAGTTGCAAACCCATCCTTGACACACACCTGGACTCAATCCATTTTTGTCCTAGTTGCAAGTCCAGCTTCGACACGCAACTACATGCCCACAATGAGACTGCAATTAGTGGCGGGAGGAGGGTTACCAGGCAGTTGCATGTCCCCATTTTAAAAATATATGATTTTTTTAATTTTTTTACTTGTTGTAAAAATTCATTAACAATTTATTAAAATTATGAACCTTTTTAAAATCATGATTTTTTGCAAAGTCGTGTTCTAGTTACTTGTTTTAAAAAATCATGAATCTTTTCTGAATTTTGGACATTTTTTAATTTCTCGAACATTTTTTGTATTTGCTAACTTCTTTGAATTCATGGACATTTTTGAATTTCCTAATTCCTTCCTAATTCACAAACTTAAAAAAAAATGCAAATAGTTTCTATTTCACCAAAAGAATCAAAATTAACAGAAACTTTTTACCCGCTGTAGTTGTAGTTGACTGGTGGACGGCAAGAAAACACATAGTGGAAATAACAACTACTACAATGGACAAGGGCAAACAAAAAGTTTTGGCGAGAATTGAGTTGTGTCAAGCTACACCTACCGGGGGTATTTGCGCGATCTTCTTTCAATGGAAGGAGATGTTCCCATCGTCTACGAGGGCTCGCGATGACTTTGTCAATCTCAAGATGCTATTGTGGGAAATATGCCCTAGAGTCAAAAATAAAATGGTTATTATTATATTTCCTTGTTCATGATAATTGTCTATAGTTCATGCTATAATTGTAGTAACCGGAAACCATAATACATGTGTGAATACATAGATCACAACGTGTCCTTAGTGAGCCTCTAGTTGACTAGCTCCTTGATCAATAGATGGTTCTGGTTTCTTGACCATGGACATTGGATGGCGTTGATAACGGGATCACATCATTAGGAGAATTATGTGATGGACAAGACCCAATCCTAAGCATAGCACAAGATCGTGTAGTTCGTTTGCTAGAGCTTTTCTAATGTCAAGTATCATTTCCTTAGACCATGAGATTGTGCAACTCCTGGATACCATAGGAATGCTTTGGGTGTATCAAACGTCACAACATAATTGGGTGACTATAAAGGTGCACTACATGTATCTCCGAAAGTGTCTGTTGGGTTGGCGCGAATCGAGACTAGGATTTGTCACTCTGTATGACGGAGAGGTATCTCTGGGCCCACTCGGTAATGCATCATCGTAATGAGCTCAATGTGACTAAGGAGTTAGCCACGAGATCATGTGTTACGAAACAAGTAAAGAAAAGAGACTTGCCAGTAACGAGATTGAAAAAGGTATGGGGATACTGACGATTGAATCTCGGGCAAGTAACATACCAATGGACAAAGGGAATTGTATATGGGATCGATTGAATCCCCGACATTGTGGTTCATCCAATGAGATCATCGTGGAACATGTGGGAGCCAACATGGGTATCCAGATCCCGCTGTTGGTTATTGGCTGGAGAGATGTCTTGGTCATGTCTGCATGGTTCCCGAACCCGCAGGGTCTACACACTTAAGGTTCGGTGACGCTAGCGTTGTTATGGGAAATTGTATGTGGTTACCGAAGGTTGTTCGAAGTCCCGGATGAGATCCCGGACGTCACGAGGAGCTCCGGAATGGTCAGGAGTTGAAGATTTATGTATGGGAAGTCCAGTTTCAGTCACCGGAATGGTTTCGGGGGTTATCGGTATTGTACCGGGACCACCGAAAGGTTTCCGAGGGTCCACCGGGTGGGGCCACCTGCCCTGAAGGACTTGATGGGCTGAATATGGGAGGGAACCAGCCCCCTAGTGGGCTGGTGCACTCCCTAAGGGCCCAAGGCGCCTAGGGCTGGAAACCCTAGGGGGAGGGGGCGCCTCCCACCTGCTGGGTGGGCAAGTTTCCCCCTCCTAGCTGCCGCCCCCTCTAGATGCATCTAAGGTGGCCGGCACCCTGTCCCCTTCCCCCTATAGATAATGGGGGTGGGAGGGCAGCCGCACCCCTTCCCCTGGTGAAGCCCTCCCCTCCTCCATCTCCTCCTCCTCCTTAGTGCTTAGCGAAGCTCTGTCAGAGAACCACGAGCTCCACCGACACCACGCCGTCGTGCTGCTGATACGTCTCCAACGCATCTACTTTTCCAAGCACTGTTGCCCTTGTTCTGGACTCTAATTTGCATGATTTGAATGGAACTAACCCGGACTAACGCTGTTTTCAGCAGAATTACCATGGTGTTATTTATGTGCAGGAGCAAACGTTCTCGGAATGACCTGCAACATCACGGAGCCACTTTTCAGAAAATAAGAAAACTACCTTCCAAAGATGAAGGCCAGGGGGCCCATCGTCTCTCCACGAGGGTGGGGGGGCGCGCCCCCTACCTCGTGGGCCCCCTGTTGCCTCTCCGACTCCAACTCCACCTCCATATATTGAGTTTCGGGGAGAAAAAAATCAGGGAGTAGAAATCGTCACGTTTTACGACATGGAGCCGCTGCCAAGCCCTAAAACCTCTCAGGAGGGCTGATCTGGAGTCCGTTCGGGGCTCCGGAGAGGGGAATCCGTCGCCATCGTCATCATCAACCATCCTCCATCACCAATTTCATGATGCTCACCACCGTGCATGAGTAATTGCATCGTAGGCTTGCTGGACGGTGATGGATTGGATGAGATCTATAATGTAATCGAGTTACTTTTGTTAGGGTTTGATCTGTAGTGTCCACTATGTTCTGAGATTGATGTTGCTATGACTTTGCTATGCTTAATGCTTGCTACTAGGGCCCGAGTGCCATGATTTCAAATCTGAACCTATTATGTTTTCATCAATATATGAGTGTTCTTGATCCTATCTTGCAAGTCTATAGTCATCTATTATGTGTTATGATCCGTTAACCACGAAGTGACAATAATCAGGATACTTACCGGTGATGACCGTAGTTTGAGGAGTTCATGTATTCACTATGTGTTAATGCTTTGTTCCAGTACTCCATTAAAAGGAGGCCTTAATATCCCTTAGTTTCCGTAAGGACCCCGCTGCCACGGGAGGGTAGGACAAAAGATGTCATGCAAGTTCTTTTCCATAAGCACGTATGCCTATATTCGGAATACATGCCTACATTATATCAATGAACTGGAGCTAGTTCTGTGTCACCCTAGGTTATGACCATTACATGATGAACCGCATCCGGCATAATTCTCCATCACCGATCCATTGCCTACGAGCTTTCCATATATTGTTCTTCGCTTATTTACTTTCCCGTTGCTATTGCTATCATCACTACAAAATACCAAAAACATTGCTTTTACTACCGTTACCTTTTGTTACCGTTATCACTACTATCATAATACTTTGCTACTAAATACTTTGCTGCAGATATTAAGTTTCTAGGTGTGGTTGAATTGACAACTTAGCTGATAATACTTGAGAGTATTCTTTGGCTCCCCTTGTGTCGAATCAATAAATTTGGGTTGAATACTTTACCCTCGAAAACTATTGCGATCCCCTGTACTTGTGGGTTATCAAGACTATTTTCTGGCGCCGTTGCCGGGGAGCATAACTCTATTCTTTGAGTCACCTGGGATATATATATATCTGCTTATCATTATGAAGATCTTAAGAGATCCAAAAACCAAGATCTATCCCTCAACTACGAGGAGAGGTAAGGAACTACCATCTAGCTCTACACTTGATTCACCTTCTGTTATGAGTAAGTTTGCGACACCTACACCTGCTTCTGCTATTCATTCTGATATGTCGCATGTTATTGATGATGCCACTTCTGCTATGCATGATACTTATGATGAAACTACCTCTATGCCTGATACTACTATGCCACTTAGTGATTTTCTTGATGAACAACTTGCTAGGGCTAGAGAAATTGAAAATATTGAATCTGATGATACTGATGAAAGTGGTGATGAAGAATCACTTGTTATTCCTAAGGGTTATGTTTTTGATCAAGAAGCTTCTTTAGCTATTTTAGCTTGCCAAAATAGAAATGAACTCAAAAGGTTATTAGCTAAATGGAGTAAGCAATCTCTAAATGCTACAATGAAACCTGACCCTGCTTTTGCTACTTCACCTATCTTTGTTGCTGATAAGGATTATGAATTCTCTGTTGATCCTGATATAGTTACTTCAGTTGAATCTGATCCTTTTCATGGTTATGAATCTGAAACTATTGTGGCACATCTTACTAAATTGAATGATATAGCCACCCTATTCACTAAAGATGAGCGAACTCGTTACTTTTACATCCTTAAAATATTTCCGTTCTCATTAAAGGGCGATGCTAAGATATGGTTTAATTCTCTTGATCCTGGTTGTGTGCGTAGTCCCCATTATATGATTTATTACTTCTCTGCTAAATATTTCCCTGCTCATAAGAAACAAGCGGCTTTAAGGGATATATATAATTTTGTGCAAATTGAAGAAGAGAGTCTCGCACAATCTTGGGGGAGGCTTCTCCAATTACTTAATGCTTTGCCTGATCATCCTCTTAAGAAAAATGACATACTTGATATCTTTTATAATGGACTAACTGATGCGTCCAGAGATTACCTGGATAGTTGTGTTGGTTCTGTTTTCAGGGAAAGAACACCAGATGAGGCTGAAATTCTATTGAATAATATGTTGACAAATGAAAATAATTGGACACCTCCGGAGCCAATTCCTGAGCCTATTCCTAAACCAACTCCGAAGAAGAGGGGTATTCTATTTATCAGTCCTGAAGATATGCAAGAGGCAAAGAAATCTATGAAAGAAAAATGTATTAAAGTTGAAGATGTTAAGAATTTACCTCCTATTGAAGAAATACATGGTCTTAATTTACCTCCTGTTGAAGAAACATATAATCTTAATCCATTACCTATTGAAGAAACTCATGGTCTTGATAACCCGACACAGGTAGTAAAGGTAAATTCTCTCTACATATATGATAAAGCTGAAATCCCGTTTACTAAATTTGCTAGCCCATGCTTACATGATTTTGATAAATTTATGGCTAAGCAAGAAGACTTTAATGCTTATTTTGGTAGACAACTGAAATACAATTCAAATATGCTTGAACACTTGGGTGATTATATGGCTAATGTTAAAGGTGAACTTAAACTTATTAGTAAACATGCTTCTATGGTTACCACTCAAGTAGAACAAGTACTTAAAGCTCAAAATGATTTGCTCAATGAATTGGATAGTGAAAATAATGATAATGATGTTAGAGTTATGACTAGAGGTGGTAAAATGACTCAGGAACCTTTGTATCCTGAAGGCCATCCTAAGAGAATTGCGCAAGATTCTCAGAGAATAATATAGATGTACCTAGTTCTTCTAAAAATAAGAAAAAGAAAAATGATAGGACTGTGCATGCTTCTAGTGATCCTATTGTAGAAACACCTGAGAATCCAAATGATATTTCTATTTCTGATGCTGAAACTCAATCTGGTAATGAACCTGAAACTAGTGATAATGTTAATGATAATGTTCATGATGATGCTCAACCTAGTAATGATAATGATGTAGAAATTGAACCTGCCGTTGATCTTGATAACCCACAATCAAAGAATCAACATTATGATAAGAAAGACTTTGTTGCTAGGAAACATGGTAAAGGAGAACCATGGGTTCAGAAACCCATGCCTTTTCCTCCCAAACCATCCAAGAAAAAGGATGATGAGGATTTTGAGCGCTTTGCTGAAATGATTAGCCCTATCTTTTTGCGTATGCGATTAACTGATATGCTCAAAATGAATCCTTATGCTAAGTATATGAAAGAAATTGTTACAAATAAAAGAAAGATACCGGAAGCTGAAATTTCCACCATGCTTGCTAATTATACTTTTAAGGGTGGAATACCTAAGAAACTTGGAGATCCCGGTGTACCCACTATACCATGCTCTATTAAAAGAAACTATGTTAAAACTGCTTTATGTGATCTTGGAGTCGGTGTTAGTGTTATGCCTCTCTCTTTGTATCGTAGACTTGATTTGAATAAGGTGACACCTACTAAAATATCTTTGCAAATGACTGATAAATCAACTGCTATACGTGTCGGTATTTTTGAGGATGTGCCTGTTGTAGTTGCAAATGTTACTATTTTAACGGACTTTGTTATTCTTGATATTCCCAAGGACGATAGTATGTCTATTATTCTTGGAAGACCCTTTTTGAATACTGTAGGGGCTGTTATTGATTGCACTAAAGGCAATGTCACTTTTCATGTTAATGGTAATGAGCATACGGTACACTTTCCGAGGAAACAACCTCAAGTTCACAGTATCAATTCTATTGGAAAAACTCCCTGATTATATTTGGAGCTTTTGAATTTCCTCTTCCTATTGTCAATATGAAATATGATATTCTAATTACTGGGGATGTGCATATCCTCGTTAAGGTAACATAGTGTTATTCGAAATTTCTCTGGTTCCATGTTATTCGGAATGAGTTCGTTAACAAGACTTGATCAACCTTGTTAGTGAATTCCTTTTGATGATCATGAGATGGATGAAACTAGAAGGCACAACCTTCTGTACCCCACTTTTACTTTCTGTTATTTATATTAAAGAAAATAAAATAAATATTTTTCTGTCTGTTATCTGATTATCCGTGCAATATAAAAATACCTCGAAAATAAAAGTTCTCCAAATGCCCTGAAATTTAAATATGATTTTTTTCTAGAATATTTAAGGATTTATGGAACTGAGAACACACCAGGGGGGTCAACCACCTGCCCACGAGGGTGGAGGGCGCGCCCACCGCTCTAGGGCACGCCTGCCTCGTGGGCCCATGGTGGCCCCCCTCCACTTATTCCTGCACCCACAAACATGAATAACCAGCTCAAACCCCAGCCCAAGCTCGGTTTGCTGCCATTTTCGATCTCCTTGCTCAAAGCACCTCTCACAAAACTGCTTGGGGAGATTGTTCCTTGGTATGTGACTCCTCCATTGGTCCAATTAGTTTTTTTCTAGTGCTTTATTCATTGCAAATTTGTGTTTCTTTGGTGACCCTGTTCTTGAGCTTGCATGTCAAATTTATATGGTCAAAAGTAGTTTTGATGCATGATATAGGCCCTAGGCACTTGTAGGAGTAGTTGCTATCAATATTATTGAGTTTGGTTTACTTTTATTTTGAAGTTACTAAAAATTTGCAGAATTTTTCAGAGGAAGAAATATGCTTAGGAAAATGTTCCAAGGTGGTTCTTCAAGGAAGCAAGGACCCAGGCTTGCAATGCGTGATGCTGATGAAGAGCTACCAAGAGACGCTCTAGTGCGTCCTTGTGAATGGCCTTTCGGGAATTTGATGGATCGAGCGGGAATTAAGGAAGAATTCAACGCATAATTGCGTAACGCTGATCTTGTGAGCTTCAAGGAAGAGAAGTGCAGCCAGTATCACAACCTCACCAGTACCTTTGTGAGGAGGTTTGAATTTTCAACTTCACGTAATTCTCCAACTGTCCTGTTTGATCTTTATGATAAATCTTACACTATGTACTTAGAGGATTTTACCACTACATGCAAACTTCCACAATGGGGTAGTATAAGGGATCCTCGCAAATCTGAATTTAGAGATTTTCTTGCTAGCATAACTATGGGAGAATCTAGAGATATTACACAAGCTACCATAGGGAGCATCCACTTTCCTGCTATACATTATTTTGCTCTCTTCATAGGTAGATGCATAAATGGTAAAGATAAGGCATGTCACATGTGTGTCCCCGATCTCTGTATTCTTAGGAGTGCTGTGTTAGGAGACAAATCATATAATTAGGGAGCTATTGTTGCATGTAGGTTGCATCTTAATAGACTTAATGGAGATTTCTTTGGTTGAATTTATGCAACCCGCATAGCTATTTTTCTTGGTATAGCCATACGCGAAGATGATATTGAATTACCTCCTGCTTATATAGATTTTAATGCTATGGTTCACCACCAGTTTGTCGAGAGGAATGAATCACCTCTCCAGTATCGACTAATCTTTGACAGACGCCGTGCTATCTGTATTACTCTCCCTACCCCCGCCTTCTTTGATTATCAGGCAAGAGGAGGATATACTATTACCAGAGAGGAGGCAGATGAGTACAAGAGGAGAGAGGAGGCTGCTCGTCGCCACGCTGCAGCTCAGCAGGCAATAGCTGCTGCATCACAGTATGACACCAGCTACTATTATGGATATCCGCCAGGCCAGCCATGGCCATAGACCAACTTAGGCCAAAAGCCTAAGCTTGGGGGAGTACGTATTTCCCACCGACATTACATTTATGCTCACACACTCATTGCTAGATGTTAGTGCTCATACTTTTTCATTGTATCATCCATGCTAGTTTATTTTCCTTTTTATGCTTTCTTCTTGTGTATTTAATAAACCTTAAGAAAAACCAAAAAAAATAGTTGTAGCTTTTAATTAATTTACCTTCCATGCTTGTAGTAGTAATTAAAAAGAAAACCCAAAAACATTTCCCGTTCTTCTTTTTGCTTGTTGGGAGCTTTCCCGTGTAAATAGTTTTATTTCTTTTCTTTTCTCTGGGGATCGATAGGAGAAGACCATAATTAAATTGTTGAAGTGGCTCTTATATGCATTATTGTTTATCTGACAAAAGAGCCCATATTGCCTTGTCTTCTCCTATTTATTGAATGCCTGCAGATTCCTGCTTAGTCCAACACACGTGCACTATTATTATTATTCACATCGTTCGGTCGTGCAAGTGAAAGGCAATTATGACGATATATGATGGACTGACTGAGATAAGAAAGGCTAGTATGAACTCGACCTCTTTTGTTTTTGTAAATATGATTAGTTCATTGTTCCTGATTCAGCCTATTGTCAATAAACATGGTTGCAATGACAATTAGAGATCATAGTTTCTTGTGCCATGCTTAATTAGCTATGAGTTATAATGGTTTACTTTGCGTGCCAACATGCTATTAAAATGGTTATGATGTGGTATGATAGGGTGGTATCCTCCTCTGAATGATTTAACTGACTTGACTTGGCGCATGTTCACGCATGTAGTTGAAACAAAATCAACATAGCCTTCACGATATTTATGTTCATGGTGGATTATATCCTACTCATGCTTGCATTCGGTGTTGATTAATTTTAATGCATGTTCATGACTGTTGTCGCTCTCTAGCTGGTCGCTTCCCAGTCTTTTGCTAGCCTTCACCTGTACTAAGCGGGAATACTGCTTGTGCATCCAAACTCCTTAAACCCCAAAGTTATTCCACATGAGTCCACTATACCTACCTATATACGGTATCTACCCGTCGTTCCAAGTAAATTTGTATGTGCCAAACTCTAAACCTTCAAATAAATATCCTGTTTTGTATGCTCGAATAGCTCATGTATCAACTAGGGCTGTCCGTATCTTCCATGTTAGGCGAGTTATTCTCAAGAGGAGTGGACTCCGCTCCTCACTCACGAGATAAATGGCTGGTCACTGGGATGCCCACTCCCATGCTTTATGCAAACTAAATCAAAATAATTGCAAACAAAACTCCCCCTAGGACTCTTGTTAGTTGGAGGCACTTGTTGTTTCGAGCAAGCCATGGATTGATGCTTGTTGATGGAAGCGGGAGTATAAAGTTTACCATTCTGTTTGGGAACCACCTATAATGTGTGTAGCATGGAACATATCGCCATCTCTTGGCTGTTATGTTGACAATGAAAGTATACCACTCAAAATATTATTCACCTCTGTTTCAAAACCGAGCTCTGGCACCTCTACAAATCCCTGCTTCCCTCTATGAAGGGCCTTGTCGGTGTCAAAATTGGTGGATCTCGGGTAGGAGGTCCCGAACTGTGCGTCTAAGGCGGATGGTAACAGGAGGCAGGGGACACGATGTTTTACCCAAGTTCGGGCCCTCTTGATGTAGGTAAAACCCTACGTCCTGCTTGATTAATATTGATGATATGGGTAGTACAAGAGTAGATTTACCACGAGATCAGAGAAGCTAAACCCTAGAAGCTAGCCTATGGTATGATTGTATGTTGTCCTATAGACTAAAACCCTCAGGTTTTTATAGACACCGAAGAGGGTTAGGGTTACAAAAGGTCGGTTACAAAGGAGGAGATACACATATCCGTATTGCCTAGCTTGCCTTCCACGCCAAGTAGAGTCTCATCCGGACACGAGACGAAGTCTTCAATCTTGTATCTTCATAGTCCAACAGGCCGGCCAAAGGATATAGTCCGGCTATCCGGAGACTCCCTAATCCAAGACTCCCTTAGTAGCCCCTGAACCAGGTTTTCAATGACAATGAGTCCTGCGCGCAGTATTGTCTTCGGCATTGCAAGGTGGGTACCTCCTCCGAATACACCACGGAAGGATTTGAATACAAGGATAGTGTCCGGCCCTGCAAAATATGTTCCACATACCATCGTAGAGAGAATAATATTTCCACAAATCCAATTTGCTGACTTGTTTTGGCAGCACGACATTATGCCATGGCCCGGCAATTATTCGAACCGTTTCCTTTAACTAGCCCCGCACATAACGGAAGGCAGTTCTTTGACACGTCTTGTCAAGGCAGAGATCGTGTCCCCTAATTACGGGATTCTCATCAATACGGGTGTGGGTAACCCAACCGCGCCATCGATTATGGCGCTTGGGGGGTAAGCGAGTTTTACCAGGCTAGTGGGGACGCATATTTCCGTCCGCCCATATAAAGGGATAAGGATTCACCTTTTCATCCAGGCCTTCTTCCTCCTTTGCTCATCCATTTTCGCACACTCGAGCTCCAGAGCCCAAGTTTGCATTTCCCACCTCGACCTTCTCCAACCATGTCCGAAGCGGGAGGCAGGTGGATGGTCTCCTCCGTCACAGAGGGAAACAAGAAGATGAGGAGAGCCTGATACCTGCCCGACGACATCGCGCACCGGCTCCCAGATGAGGGGCAGCTTATCCCCACCCCAGGCCCCATGAGAGGGTTGTGTTCCTTACCCATTTCCTCCGCGGACTGGGATTCCCTCTCCACCCATTCGTCCGGGAGCTCATGTTCTACTACGGCCTGGATTTCCACGATCTGGCCCCGAACTTCATCCTCAACATCTCGGCATTTACCGTCGTGTGCGAGGCCTTCCTCCGCATCAAGCCCCACTTCGGCTTATGGCTGAAGACTTTCAATGTCAAGCCGAAGGTAGTGAGTAGCCGCTAGGTGGAGTGTGGAGGTGCCATGGTGGGCAAGATGCCCAACGTCACATGGCTCGAGGGCTCCTTCGTGGAGACCATAAAGGGGTGGCAATCGGGGTGGTTCTACATCACCGAGCCGCGTGACCCTAAATGGGCAGTGGCCCCCGAGTTCCGATCTGGCTTCCCCACGCGGCTCACCTCCTGGCAAGAGAAGGGCCTGTCCTGGGGTAGTTCGGGACAGCTGACCGGACTCCAAACATGTATTCCAAACATGGTGAACAAGAAGCTCAAACTCATCAACGTAGTCCAGGTCATGCTCAACCGCCGGATCCTCCCGTGCCAACAACGGGCTTTCAACTTGTGGGAGTTCGACCCGGCGCAACACCGAACTCTGAACAGGCTCTTCAACACAACTCACGAAGATGCCTGGAAGGTGCTATTTAAGAGCGCCGAGGTTCCCCCTCCCACTACTGAGGATCGCGGATTCAGCGCGAAGCGCCAAGCCAGCGCGGTAAGCTGTTTTTCCTCTTACATGATAGTTGTTTTTCATAGTTTGACTCCATGCGGGATCTAAACTCCCATACCTTTGATAGGACTGGCAGGAGACGGCCGGACAGATCGACTGTCCGACTCCATTGCCTGAGGGCCCAACAGACGCTCTTCTGACGAAGATGCTGACTCCAGCTCCTTACAAGGTGCCGGAGAGGACCAAGAAGGCCAAGGGAACCCGAAAGAGTTCCCGATGCCAGGCATCATCGGACTCACCGTCCGATGATTCTACGGCACACTCCTCCCTCGAAGACGAGGAGGCAGAAGAAGATGCTCCCCCTCTAGACGGGGGAGACAAGAAAAGGAAGGCCGCCCCAACTGGGGAGGCCGAAGGGTCCAAGAAGGGAAGGACTCTCCTTCCGGACAGTTCTACCACCGCCGCCGACGGCGAAGACAAGTGGCTGCCCAGGTCCAAGCCCCTAGGGAAGTCGTAAGTATTCGAATACCAGAGTAACTCATAGCATTCTTTTGTCGCACTGCTTCCCCTAACGCCGAATTGTGATTATGCAGACCGCCCCGAGCCCGTATCGATGTATCTTCGTCGGACGGCTCCCTGGGCTTGTCGGACATGGATAGCGATCCACTTCTGACCGCCACCTCCCCTTGCCCTACGGACAACGCCGAGGTGTTGTCTCAAGAGGCACTGGGTCGAGGGGAGTCAATCCCGGAGGCACCTCAAAGCGACCTTCCAGACTCCAGGAGCAGGGGGAGCAAAGTCCCCGAGGGCTCTGAGTTTGGCGCTCGGCCGAACACCGCACCGGAACCTCCAGTGGTTCCGGACTCGGGCAGGCGGCCTCCCTTCGAAGAGGGGAAAGACGCCTGTGCCGGTGACCTCTGTCCATCCAGAGGCACCAGACAATCTGCTGGGAGCGCTTCGCAGCGCTTCCATCGACGAGGAGCACCGCACTATTATGAGTGCGGTGATCCAGAAGGTTCAGTCCGCAAAGAGCGGATTGACTGAAGCCTGTGCCAGCCTTCTAACAGGCTTTGAGGTAAGTTTTTGAAATATAGGAGAAATATTACCGCATAGACAGTAGCCCCTGATGCTCTGTTTGGTGTTCACAAAGAAAAGCCGAACAGAGGATCAAACAATATCGCAGGAGTCTACTATAAGTATGTCTATATGCCTATACAGGCTTCGCTGCTGGCCTCTGCCGCACTGACTGCGGAGGTCGCCGTACTGAAGCAGGAACTCAAAGGGTCCAAGGAAGAACTTGGCCTTGCCAAGAGGCAGCTCGAGGAGAACAAAGGTAAGAATACCTAGTCTATAGATGTGTATATATAAAAAGGATGCGATTGCAAAATTACAGGACCATCATATATTTGCCAGGGGCCGCTACCGAAGTGGCGACCCTGAAACAAGTGCTATCCGAGGCCGAAAACAAAGCGGCCAAGGAGCGCACCGAGCGAGAAAAGCAAGAGGCGCGGATGGGCGAGGTGCAGCAAGAGCTCCAAGCTCTCATGACGAAGCACGAGGCGTTGGAGCTTGACTTGAAGACGCGAGAGTCTGAGCTTGCCGCGGCCCTTGAGAGCGCGAAGAATGTCAAAGCTGAAGCCCAAAAGGCCCTCCAGGAGACTGATGCGATGAAGAAGATAGCGGCGGGTAAGGCATTCTATATGCAAAGCAAGCATGTAAAAGTAAATTACCTGTTACTTACCCGAATCCGAAGCTCTCCAGGAGGATTCGCAGATTTGCCCCGCAGCGTGTCGGATGCCGCACAGGTTTACCAGGCCGAGGAGGGAAGCTCAATAGAGAAGTTGTTCTGGGCCCAATATATTGGGACCAAACACCCGGTGCCAATGAGCGACCAGCTAAAGCAGCTGGTCAAGCTACACAAGGCGGCCGAACAGGCCATGAAGGGCTTTATAGTCCAGCTGTGGCCTGGCGACGCGCTTCCAAATAGCTACTTCGGCCTGGTGAGGCGGCTTGTGGATCCCTGCCTGCGGCTGTAGGTCTTCAAGCGATCCGTCTGCATTGAAGGTGCACGCCGGGCTTTCGCCCATGTGAAATTGCAATGGGTCAAGCTAGACGACGTGAAGCTGATCAAGGAAGGGCCGCCGGCGGGCAAGGAGCATCGCCACCCCGAGATGTACTACGAGGGTGTTCTGAAGGGTGCCCATCTCGTAGCGGACGAGTGCATGAAAGATGTAATATTTGAGTGAAACTTGCTCGTGTGATCCTGTATTTATGAAAACTTGCTCATATGCGCTGTGCAACGCTTGTTTGAATTTAAAATATTACCTTCTGTTTGGCTGTTTATCCAATCTGAGAGATGGCTAGTCCTCGGCTTCTGCCCCCATGCCGCGAGTGCTAGGGTGTTCGGGATAAACCTGAGCACTCTTGTTCCCATTTTTGGGTCCTTCGAGGGAGTTGCTCAGCACATCGAATAAGGGAACCAGACTAATAATGCTTTATCACTCCCACTTAGCCATAGAATTCTATAATTTTAAATTTCGGTGAAGCCCCTGGTATTCGGAAGGCCGAATTCGGGGCGCGATACACGCCTTTAAGCCGGACAGGGCCAGCCCCTCGCTCTAAGCGGCATAAGTCTTTAGGGACTCGAAACCTCGCCGAACAGCGACCAGTCTCTCGCCTTATCATGACAGTCAGTTTTAGCTTTCTCTACTGAGGTGCTTAGCCCAGCAGAACCAGGGCAAAATCGCAGTAGTTCTCCTAGCACTACCTTAGCCGATAGAGCGGAACGTAAGGTACCAAAACATAGGAGCCGGGCAAACCCAACATTTGACCAAAGACATGATTCAGAGCTGATGCATATAATGCTATAAGTTCGGGGTGCCGCACTTGTGAAAGTGTTCGGACTTTTCACACCATATTGTGGGGTACGTAAGCCCCTGGTGTATTGGCCGTACCAAAGTGTATGGTTGCAAGGCTTCATTAATGAACACATATATATAAAACAAGAATGCAATAATAGTCGTAATGCTACGCATTGTTTATTCAAAAAGGTGCATTAAAGCAGAATGATACAGATAGTGCGATAAGCAAAAAGTAGGACTAGTATTAAAGCAAATATTTCGCTCGTTATCGTAATCCACCTGGGAATTCCGTGGTGTGACGTAGCTTTCTGCCTCCTTGGTTGCTGCATCATGTGTTCGGCAATCATGCTGCCGGATATGGTTTCCAAAGATTAAAGTCCTGAAAAAGAGAAAAATAACAAAGCGGGAAGCCCCTAGTGTGGTTTAAGCCGTGTCTTGGGGCGTGCCGCAGTTGTGCCCCCCTCCCCACTTGTGCCCATGGTATTTTTAATGCGTAATTATGAACGCGTGGCACAGATTTCGCAGTTTGGCTGGGACTGGGGTGGGGGCCGCATTGCTACGCGAGCTCAGATCGTGCCAGGCAGTCTAGTTGCCAATTACTCCGAGCGTGCTTGAAGGTGTCCGGGTCTTAAAACGCCAAACTGGTGGATTGCCTTGAGAGGCTGCTTTGCGCTTCTACTGCGAGGGCCGCAGTGTGCTCCTCCGTTCGGAGAGAGCGCTATGTGTTTCCATTAACTGTAATAACCCCACGAGGTCCTGGAATCTTGAGCTTGAGGTATGCATAATGCCGTACCGCATTGAATCTCGCAAATGCGGTTCGCTCGAGCAGTGCATGATAACCACTGCGGAACGGGACTATATCAAAGATTAATTCTTCGCTTCGGAAGTTATCTGGGGATCCGAAGACCACTTCCAGTGTAATTGAGCCTGTGCAACGGGCCTCTACACCTGGAATAACGCCTTTAAAGGTCGTTTTTGTGGGCTTGATCCTCGAGGGGTCTATACCCATTTTGCGCACTATGTCCTGATAAAGCAGGTTCAGGCTGCTGCCGCCATCCATAAGGACTCGAGTGACGTGAAATACGTCAATGATTGGGTCTAGGACCAGTGCGGCAAATCCGCCATGACGGATACTAGTGGGGTGGTCCCTGCGATCGGAGGTGATCGGATAGGAGGACCATGGGTTGAACTTTGGGGCGACTGGCTCTAACGCATATACATCCTTGAGCGCACGCTTCTGCTCCCTCTTGGGGATGTGGGTTGTGTATATCATGTTCACCGTCCGCACTTGTGGAGGGAACCTCTTCTGTCCTCTGGTGTTCGGCTGCCGGGGCTCTTCCTCGTCATTGTTTTGTGGCCCCTTGTCTTCGTCTTCGGCAATTAAGGCCTGCTTGAACACCCAACAATCCCTGTTGGTGTGGTTGGCTGGCTTGTCGGGGGTGCCGTGTATTTGACACGAGCGATTGAGTATACGGTCCAAACTAGACGGGCCCGAAGTGCTTGGCTTTTTCCGCTGACCGGGTTTAGAGCCTTTGAATCCGGCATTCAGTATTATCGCTACTAATGCGGCGCTTATGTTTGTTGTGACGTGACCTGCTATTGTCGTCCTTGGTATCCGAAGTACCATGGTTCTTTGACATATTGTTACTACGAGACAGCCAACTGTCTTCTCCCGCACAAAAGTGGGTCATGAGTGTCGTGAGGCTGCCATAGATTTCGGCTTTTCCTGACCAAGGTGCCGGGCTAGCCACTCGTCGTGAATGTTGTGTTTGAAAGCTGCTAGGGCCTCTGCATCTGGACAGTCGACGATTTGATTTTTCTTTGTTAGGAACCGAGTCCAGAATTGCTTGGCCGATTCTTCTGGCTGCTGAATTATGTGGCTCAAGTCATCGGCATCTGGTGGTCGCACATAAGTGCCCTGAAAGTTGTCGAGGAATGCGGCTTCCAGATCTTCCCAACAGCTAATGGACTCTGCTAGAAAGCTGTTAAGCCAATGTCGCGCTAGTCCTTTGAGCTTTAGTGCGAGGTATTTGATGGCGTGTAAGTCATCACCGCGGGCCATGTGGATGTGGAGGAAATCCTCGATCCATACCACAGGATCTGTTGTGCCGTCGTATGATTCAATATTTACGGGTTTGAAACCTTCTGGGATTTGATGATCCATTACTTCGTCTGTGAAGCATATGGGGCGTGCGGCGCCTCTGTATTGGGCTATATCACGACACAGCTCGAATGGGTCTTGCCCGCGGTGTTCGGCCCGGCCGGATTTACTTTTACTGTATCCGGCGTGACGTTTATCGTCTCGCATAGTGGCGCGCCCTCGTGATCCGTAGATCGATCTTGTATGTTTTGCTTTGTCCTCCAATACGTCTCGCAGGTCTGGCGTGTTTCCCCATGCTTTTTTATTTGAATGGCGTCAGGGCACAGGTTGAGCTTTTGGCTGGAATGCCTCTCTATCACGGCCACGAGGTGGCCGATCAGCCGCGTCATACACTTCTTCCTCCAGTCGAGGTAGCAACCTGCATTTTGGGTAACTCTTGGAGGGGCGCTCGAGTTTATATTCCTCGGCCTCGAGGACTTCAGTCCATCTGTCAGCTAGCAGATCTTGATCAGCTTGGAGCTGTTGTTGCTTTTTCTTAAGGCTATTTGTCGTGGCCATAAGCCGGCGCTAGAAGCGCTCTTGTTCGACGGGATCCTCTGGCATGGCGAATTCGTCATTGCCGAGGCTTGCCTCGTCTTCGGAGGGGGGCATGTAATTATCATCCTCCGCCTCTCCATCTGCCGCTCTCTCAGGAGGGTTGGCTCCTCCATCCTCCTGCTCTAAATCTTGCTGGAGGGGGTTGTTGTTGTCTTCGGCACTATCCGGAGTGTTAATGCCTCCTGTGCCGGTATCACCACTTTTGCTTTGACGGGACTTAGAGCGGCGCCGCTGACGTTGGCGCTTGGGTTGCTTCTTGGAGGGGTCATCCTCCGCTGTCTCGTCGCCATTGCCTTTTTTGGGTGTATCCACCATGTATATATCGTATGATGAGGTGGTTGTCCAGTGCCCTGCGGGCAGTGGTTCCTCTTCGTCTACCGCATCGTCGTCCATACCGTCGATGTCTTCGGAGTCGAAGTCGAGCATGTCGGTTAAGTCATCAACAATGGCTACTAAGTGGGTGGTGGGTGGGCCGCGAATTTCTTCGTCGTCCGCATCCCAGTCCTGCCGGACATAGTTCGGCCAAGATCCTCCTGACAAGGAGAGATACCTTAATGAGTTCAGTATATCGCTGAAGGGCGAGTGCTAAAATATATCCGCGGAGGTAAACTCCATGATCGGTGCCCAGCCAGATTCGATAGGAACGGGCGCAGGCGGTTCGGAGTCCGTGACCGGAGAAGGATCCGGCAATTTAACAACATGGCTCTCGTGCAAGGTAAGGTCGATGCTCGGCTCGATCGCCGTTGAGGGTAATGCCTCCGTGGCGGGATCCATCCACCCATCCCTGGACGGCGCAACTGGCGCCGAATTGAGGGTCGAAGCGACTGCCGGTGCGATCTCCTGAACACTGTCTAACGGTAGAGCTAAATTGTACTCATCGTGACCGTGTGACACACAAGGTAGAGGCTCAAATCCGTTGAAGATCAAGTCTCCGCGGATATCGGCCGTGTAGTTTAAGCTTCCAAACCTGACCTGGTGGCCAGGGGCGTAACTTTCAATCTGCTCCAGATGGCCAAGCGAATTGGCCCATAGCGCAAAGCCGCCAAAAACAAAAATTTGCGGCGGGAGAAAAGTCTCACCCTAGACTACATCGCTAACGATGATCGAAGGAGCCATCAAGCCTAACGGCAATGACATAGAGGAACTCTCATTGAAAGGACCAAGGTCGGTGTCAAAACCGGCGGATCTCGGGTAGGGGGTCCCGAACTATGCGTCTAAGGCGGATGGTAACAGGAGGCAGGGGACACGATGTTTTACCCAGGTTCGGGCCCTCTTGATGGTGGTAAAACCCTCCGTCCTTCTTGATTAATATTGATGATATGGGTAGTACAAGAGTAGATCTACCACGAGATCAGAGAGGCTAAACCCTAGAAGCTAGCCTATGGTATGATTGTATGTTGTCCTACGGACTAAAACCCTCTGGTTTATATAGACACCGGAGAGGGTTAGGGTTACACCATGTCGGTTACAAAGGAGGAGATACACATATCCGTATTGCCTAGCTTGCCTTCCATGCCAAGTAGAGTCTCATCCGGACACGAGACGAAGTCTTCAATCTTGTATCTTCATAGTCCAACAGTCCGGCCAAAGGATATAGTTCGGCTGTCCGGAGACCCCCTAATCCAGGACTCCCTCAGGCCTATCTATTTACTTTTATGCTGAGTCATCACCCTCTTATTACAAAGCACCAGTTGGAGAGCACCGCTGCCATTTGCATTCATTACTGTTATTTTACATTGGGTATGACTTGACTGAATCTCTTTTACCATGAATTACAATGTCTAGTCAGTCCTTGGTCTTTAAAGGTGCTCTGCATTTATGTTTTGCGGTCTCAGAAAGGGCTAGCGAGATACCATCTTGTTATATCATATTATGATTGTTTTGAGAAAGTGTTGTCATCCGAGATTTATCATTATGGCTCGCTAGTTGATTATGCTACTGATATGAGTAAACTTGAGACCTATGCGTTATTGCGAATGTGGTTAGTTATAATCTTTGCTGAAAACTTGAATGCTGGCTTTACATATTTACAACAACAAGAGCAAACAGACTTTGTAAAAGTTTTTCTTTATCACTTTCAGTTTGTCAACTGAATTGCTTGAGGACAAGAAAAGGTTTAAACTTGGGGGAGTTGATACGTCTCCAACGTATCTACTTTTCCAAACACTTTTGCCCTTGTTTTGGACTCTAACTTGCATGATTTGAATGGAACTAACCTGGACTGACGCTGTTTTCAGCATAATTACCATGGTGTTATTTATGTGCAGGAGCAAACGTTCTCGGAATGACCTGAAACTTCACGGAGACACTTTTCAGAAAATAAGAAAAATACCTGCCAAAGATGAAGGCCAGGGGGCCCACCGTATCTCCACGAGGGTGGGGGCACGCCTGCCCCCTAGGGCGTGCCCCCTACCTCGTGGGCCCCCTGTTGCCTCTCTGACTCCAACTCCACCTCCATATATTGAGTTTCGGGGAGAAAAAAATCAGGGAGAAGAAATCATCGCGTTTTACGATACGGAGCCGCCGCCAAGCCCTAAAACCTCTCGGGAGGGCTGATCTGGAGTCTGTTCGGGGCTCCGGAGAGGGGAATCCATCGCCATCGTCATCATCAACCATCCTCCATCACCAATTTCATGATGCTCACCGCCGTGCGTGAGTAATTCCATCGTAGGCTTGCTAGACGATGATGGGTTGGATGAGATCTATCATGTAATCGAGTTAGTTTTGTTAGGGTTTGATCCCTAGTGTCCACTATGTTCTGAGATTGATGTTGCTATGACTTTGCTATGCTTAATGCTTGTCACTAGGGCCCGAGTGCCATGATTTCAGATCTTAACCTATTATGTTTTCATCAATATATGAGTGTTCTTGATCCTATCTTGCAAGTCTATAGTCACCTATTATGTGTTATGATCCTTTAACCCCGAAGTGACAATAATCGGGATACTTACCGGTGATGACCGTAGTTTGAGGAGTTCATGTATTCACTATGTGTTAATGCTTTGTTCTGGTACTCTATTAAAAGGAGGCCTTAATATCCCTTAGTTTCCGTAAGGACCTCGCTGCCACGGGAGGGTAGGACAAAATATGCCATGCAAGTTCTTTTCCATAAGCACGTATGACTATATTCGGAATACATGCCTACATTATATCAGTGAACAGGAGCTAGTTCTGTGTCACCCTAGGTTATGACTGTTACATGATGAACCGCATCTGGCATAATTCTCCATCACCGATCCATTGCCTACGAGCTTTCCATATATTGTTCTTCGCTTATTTACTTTCCCGTTGCTATTGATATCATCACTACAAAATTCCAAAAACATTGCTTTTACTACTGTTACCTTTTCTTACCGTTATCACTATTATCATATTACTTTGCTACTAAATACTTTGCTGCAGATATTAAGTTTCCAGGTCTGGTTGAATTGACAACTCAGCTGCTAATACTTGAGAGTATTCTTTGGCTCCCCTTGTGTTGAATCTATAAATTTGGGTTGAATACTTTACCCTCAAAAACTGTTGTGATCACCTATACTTGCGGGTTAACAGCTGCGGAGTACTCCCTCAACTTATCCTCTCCCCTTGCTGGATCAAGAAGGAGGATGAGTCCCCGGGCTGTACGTGTGAACATGGAGGCGCCCTCCGTTCGGCGCTTGGATCGGATCTTCCGCGATTTGAATCGCCGCGAGTACGACTCCATCAACCGCATTCTTGTAATGCTTCCGCTTAGCGACCGTCAAGGGTATGAAGATGCACTTGCTCTCTCTCGTTGCTAGTATCTCCTAGATTGATCTTGGTGACATGTAGGAAAATTTTGAATTATTACTACGTTCCTCAACAGTGGCATCACGAGCTAGGTCTATGTGTAGATTCTATGCACGAATAGAACACAAAGTAGTTGTGGGCGATGATTTGGTCAATTTGCTTACCATTACTAGTTTTATCTTGATTCGGTGGCATTGTGGGATGAAGCGACCCAGACCGACCTTACACATACGCTTACGTGAGACAGGTTCCATGGACTAACATGCACTTGTTGCATAAGGTGGCTAGCGGGTGTCTATCTCTCCCATTTTAGTCAGATCGGATTCGATGAAGAGGGTCTTTACGAAGGGTAAATAGCAATTGGCATATCATCATTGTGGCTTTTGCGTAGATAAGAAATGTTCTTGCTAGAAACCCATAGCAGCCACGTAAAACATGCAACAACAATTAGAGGATGTCTAACTTGTTTTTCCAGGGTATGCTATGTGATGTGATATGGCCAAAAGGATGTGATGAATGCTATATGTGATGTATGAGAATGATCATGTTCTTGTAATAGGAATCACGACTTGCATGTCAATGAGTATGACAGCCGGCAGGAGCCATAGGAGTTGTCTTAATTTATTGTATGACCTGCGAGTCAATGTAAACACCATTTAATTACTTTACTTTATTGCTAACCGTTAGCCATAGTAGTAGAAGTAATAGTTGCGAGAAAACTTCATGAAGACACGATGATGGAGATCATGGTGTCATGTCGGTGATGAAGCTGATCATGCCGCGCCTTGAAGATGGAGATCAAAGGCACAAGATGATATTGGCCATATCATGTCACTTGATGATTTGCATGTGATGTTTGCCATGTTTACATCTTATTTGCTTAGAACGACAGTAGCATTAAGATGATCCCTCACTAAAATTTCAAGAGATGTGTTCCCCCTAACTATGCACCGTTGCGAAGGTTCGTTGTTTCGAAGCACCATGTGATGATCGGGTGTGATAGATTCTAATGTTCGCATACAATGGGTGTAAGCCAGATTTACACATGCGAAACACTTAGGTTGACTTGACGAGCCTAGCATGTACAGACATGGCCTTAGAACACGAGTGACCGAAAGGTCAAACATGAGTCGTATAGTAGATGCGATCAACATGGAGATGTTCACCGTTTGTCGTGGAATTGTCACGACATATGTCCTTAGTGTCAGGACTTAGTCGTGAGGCCAACACATCTATGTGGTAGCTTGAGAGGGGTTGAGCGGAATCGAGAGACGCAACACAAGACAGGGATTTAGACAGCTTCGGGCCCCGGGAAACATCATCCGGTAACAACCCTACATGCTGTTTGAGGCTAGGTTTCATTATCATCACAAGGGAGTCGCCGTAAACCAGCTCTCCTCTTTGTATCTAGCCCTAGGATTGTTTCTCTTGCTTGTAGCTTGTCCCTCTTGGGGTGCCCTGCCCCTCCTTATATATCTTGAAGGGGCGGTTTACATGACTAGTCCTATTAGGATTAGGTTTACTCTATTACAAGTGGAGTCCTAGTCTTGCTTCCTTTGTAAGGGAATATTCTTTGTGCTTTCCTCATAAACCGGCCCACCATTAAACGTGAACCGGCCTTCTGGGCCATGGGCCTTGTCATCCATCTGACCCGCCCGCCGGGTTACTAATGAACCGCCAAGACCGGACGGGTAGACCATGAATCGCCAAGCTCCGGGCGGGTTACTAGTGAGTCATCCAGTCCGGCCGGTTTATACTTCCGGCCGGTTTACGCCACGGGGTATATCCCCGACATTAGCCCCCAGTTTAATTTGGATTTATCCATGTTAAACTGATCTGCAACATAAACTCAAGAGCAAATTTGATAGGTTATGCTCCGGGTTAAGAATTTCTGTAGACCGGTACCTGATCATCCTTAAGTCCTTGTTATTTCCTCCTTCTGGGAAATCCGGGTCAACAGACCAGCTTCATAATCAATTTTGCCAACATTGGTTTGTCACCGAGAAATATTGTGAAAAACAACTCTTTTGACTCAGCTCCCAAAGCGTCGGTTTAAAAAATATGGACTTGAAATACTTATCTGATATTCAGCCGGTTTGAAGATGTAAAACTTGCCGGTTTAACATTACCAAAATGGCCGGGTTATAAAAACTGATGATCCCGGATTATGACCGTTGATAGACGCCGGGTTATGATTGCTGTAGCCCTCAAATCTTGAGCAGAACAAAGTGATGCCTTAAGACTTGCTTCAATATAAATGTTACTAATTTTGAAGAAATCCATGTTGTTCATCCCAGTCACTAGTCAGAATTGAGTATTCCACATATGTAGCCCCCAAGTGCCGGGTTGTCATGCTTGCAGCAACCTGGGACTTGTAATTGCTTGATGCTCATAAAAACTTCAATCAGTGTAGCCCCCAAGGGTCGGGTCATTATGCCATAATGAGCAGGGACTTTGTAAATATAATCTTGTAAACTTTGAATAGCAACGTGTAGCCCCCAAGGGTCGGCTTAGTAAGATAATACTGAACCGGGACTTGATATATACTTCAATGAAAATAACATATTATAATGTAGCTTCCATCGCAGGGCTTGAACCCACGTCCACAAGGTTAAGAGCTTTGTGCTTTACCAACTGAGTAATGGATCCCTCAATATTATGGACGAAAACTTGTGTACCTTGAATTGTTGACAGGAGCAATTGGTAGCCCCCAAGGGCCGGCTCATTATAATATGATGAGTCGGGTCTTCAATAAGACTAGTAAAAAAATGACTTTGCATTAGCCCCCAAGTGTCATGGTGCATGCTTGTAGCGCCATGAGACTTGTGTATTTGATGTAATTTCAACTGAAATAATGTAGCCCCCAAGTGCCAGGTCGTAAGGCTGCAGCAACTTGGGACTATTCTTTCAATTGTAGAATAAATCATATCTATTGATAATATGATAGCCATTGCGCTAAAGCGACTTTGAAAACCTTAATCATAATACTGGTTATTGATAACCATCATAAAAATCCAGCCATGTTGGCTATTTGAATAATATACCCAATGATTTATAAGCGCATAAATCCAATGGCGCAATCCAAATATATACTGGCGACTTATAGTCCAAAGCCAGGCCGGTTTAACAAACCTGTTTCTGCATACAACAAGTGTAAAGTGTCCTGGCGGTTTACCGCCGGACGGGTCATAATGCCCAACATATAACTCGGGTTTATAACCAAGGCTGCACTTAAGAATAATCAAATATGAAATAGATCATACCTATGGCATTGAATCACATTGTTGGTTTTACCAACTTTTTGTAGTAAGGGTGACAATCCCAATCTTGAGTACTGATAACTCCTTCCATATTGTGCCGGTTTATGATAAAACCGTGCCAGGTTGTGAAATACACCGGATTAACCATATATAATACTGGCGACTTGTAGTCAAACCAGACCGGGCTGATAGTCTCCGGATTATAACTTGATCGTGTACTGACAACTTATAGTTTGAAAGCCGAGCCGGGTTGATAAACACCGGTTTACTCCATAATAGGATGGTAACAAAAAATCAAACTGGGCAGATAGTCTCCGGATTAAGATTTGACCGTGTCCCGTCCATTTGTAATTGACAGTCGAACCGGTTTAAGAAATGTCGGTTTAAAAACGCAACAAAAAGAAAGAAATATCTATCAAAGAAAATTGTGAAGCAAAGGCAATGATAAAACCGTTTGCCAAAAAGAAGCTTATTTGAGCTGATTGTTGGAAATATGCCCTATGGCGTTACCATGGTCGGACACGACCAAGCTCCCGATAGGTGTAGCTATGGTTCAAGTCAGCCAGGTCCCCAAATGAAACCGTGGCATTTATGCCGATCAAGTGGCATGGCGATGGTTCGGGTTCGACCAAGGCCCCAAGTGATTTTGTGGCCTTAGGCCGATCAAGAGGCATGACTGGTTCAGACGTGACCAAGTCCCCAAGTGATCTGGTGGCTCTCGCCGATCAAGAGGCGTGGCAATGGTTCGGGTTCGACCAATCCCCCAAGTGATTTTGTGGCCTTAGGCCGATCAAGAGGCATGACTGGTTCAGAGGTGACCAAGTCCCCAAGTGATCTGGTGGCTCTCGCTGATCAAGAGGCATGGCAATGGTTTGGGTTCGACCAATCCCCCAAGTGATTTTTGGCCTTAGGCCGATCAATAGGCATGACTGGTTCAGACATGACCAAGTCCCCAAGTGATCTGGTGGCTTTCGCCTATCAAAAGGTATTGCATTGGTTCGGGCACGACCAAGCCCCCAAGTGATGTTTATAAAATTTTCAAGGGGTAAACCGGAGGCCGCTTCAAGACAGAACAGCTCCGTGTAACCATGCATGATGTAAAAGAACAGAGACCCCGCTTTATGAAGCAGAAGCCCCCATGTGATCAATAATATGTCAGGCCAGTAAGGTGGGATATCCATGTTTGAACCGCGCATCGTGGCAGCAGGTCCTCTTCGGCAATTTTTAACTTTTTGCAAGAGATAAATTCTTCTTTGAATCGGGATCTTGAACCGGATATGGAGACCTTCAAAGCTTTGTGGGGGACATCTTTCCCTTGAACCGGATTTTAAACTAGAATCTTCATTTTTAGCCGAAAATTTTCTGACGGCCTTTAAACTCGAACTTGCGAGAAGTTAATTCCTTTTTGAACCAGAAATTCTTAAATCGGATTTGAGAGCTTCAGATCTTTATTGGAGAACAAATTTCCCTTGTACCGGATTGTAAACCGGAATCCTTTTCTGATGACCCGAAACTTCTTCATTAAGCCGGATTTTGTAACTGTCATATACTTTCTAATCTGGAAACCTTCTGACAGCATGATGTGAATCCGGGACCGAGTTATCTCTCCCTCCAACGTATTGGGGTTCTTGACTTCACTAAAAACCGGCAACGTTTGCTAAGTCATATCATTGTAGCCCCCAAGTCTCAAGGTGACTCGAGGAGTTGGCTTGAGATTCTCCATATTTGATCGTGATATAAACCGGCATAACTTGTATATCATTGGCGTTGATAGCACGATGTGAATCCATAGAAGGTTGAGGTGACTGCGGCGGGTTGTAAATGATCCCATATGAGCCGTGTCAGCAACTCGGCCAATGGTTCCTTCCAACTGGCGACTTGAAGTTAACCAAACTGTAGTGGTGGTGACTTGTGCGCCCATCCGTTGAACCATCCAGTGCAGACGGCGGCTGATAATATATGATAATTTACCTCCAATTTGTTGGAAAGAAACCGGGCTTCCCAAGTAGTGACTTGCTCATAGTCAATAAACAGTTCATCCAGACAAGTGCGGCCCGGTATGTTGATGTAGACCAGGCCGCGGGGGCGGATGACAAAGACGACCGCAGCATCACAGGCGGCACAGACAGATGAGTTGGCCGCAGCATTGTAAGCTGGTGCAGACGAGGAGAGTCGGCACTGGTGTTCTAAACCGGTGCGGACGCATGAACCGGCCGCGGGCATTGTAAACCAGCGCGGACGGAGAGTTGGCCGCGGGCATTTGTAAACCGGCGCGAACGGAGAGTTGGCTGCGGGCATTGTAAACCGGCGTGATTGATCGTCGGTGTAGAGAGACGCCTGCAATGTGCTCTCCTTATCTGTGGCACGGTAGCCACTCTTATAATGAGTAATTTTCCTGCATATCAAAATATACGGTCCAAAGTAATTGTTCCCTTGATAAAAACAATATATACCAAGAAACTAAATTTAGATAGATATCACCTGATTTATCCGGAGGTCGGAAGATCCAGATGTAATATCTGTCAATAAGCTAACAATAGTATAGCCCATCGGGTGTATACATAATACTTTGATGATCAGCGATTGCAGAAGTTTGTCGTAGCTCCTTTTTGACCACCAGTTCCATTTAAAAATCTTGATATCCCCACAATAGCAATCAGCTGAACACTTTGAATGTGAGGCTGGGAGACTCAGAGCTGAGTCGTGGGTGGTCGGTTTGAACCACAACAGCTTGACATGACGGCGGAGGCAGCGCCTTGCATGATCCAGATGTTGATAGTGGATAAATACATCTCCTCATCAGGAAAAACCCATAGCAAGTATGTTCTCTGTATCCACCGAAACTCAGCAGCAATTTAACTTGAGCACTAGAGACTTCCTGGCATCTTTAGACTGATGGTATGTACATCCTTCCGTTTTAAAAATATCAGATTCTGAAAAAGAGCATAGGCACAAAATGACTCAGCAAGGGCAGGTGTACTCAGGAAAAATCCCAAAGCGGATGGCGAGTCAATCATGACTCTTAGCTTATCCGGCCACTTGAACCGGAATCGATACGAGTCCCGGTGGTGACTTGAACCGGAGACAAGATGGAGGCAGCACAAGGGCGCGGTCTCGGCTAATGAACCGGATATTGAGAGCTGGAATTTTTCAATCAGGATGACTCGGTAGTAGCTCGCAGCATTTCAATCCATCTATCCATCAAATCTCTGTGATCATGCATGTACTAGTATTCCAGGGAGACACCTTTCTGATCAGTTTTGACGTTGTCCCAGAGTACTAGTATTTGACTGACCAATCAATTGGCTGGTACCCATACAGACCAAGTCCAACTCATATTCAAGTCAACCTATGCATCACGTCACTGATAAGGAAAATAAAAATCCATTGACCCGGCAGGTGACGGACAGACAGTATTAGCAGAGGCCGGAGGAGGGCTGTGGCAGAAGTGGGGCTGCCGCGAGGGGGAAACGAGGCGAAGTCGTGACATGCAGCATTGATTCCTCCGGATCGTGTTTGACTCTCGCAAAAACATCTTGAACCACCGACAAAATAAACCGATGCAAATCCTTTCAAACCAGCTCTTTATCCGAAAAATTGTGAACTCCTCGATCTTCAGGAAAGATCCCTCCAAGAACTCAACACCACCGCGCGCTAGCCCCACGATGGGCACCAACTGTCGTGGAATTGTCACGGCAGATGTCCTTAGTGTCAGGACTTAGTCGTGAGGCCAACACATCTATGTGGTAGCTTGAGAGGGGTTGAGCGGAATCGAGAGACGCAACACAAGACAGGGATTTAGACAGCTTCAGGCCCCGGGAAACATCATCCGGTAACAACCCTACATGCTGTTTGAGGCTAGGTTTCATTATCATCACGAGGGAGTCGCCGTAAACCGCCTCTCATCTTTGTATCTAGCCCTAAGATTGTTTCTCTTGCTTGTAGCTTGTCCCTCTTGGGGTGCCCTGCCCCTCCTTATATATCTTGAAGGGGCGGTTTACATGAATAGTCCTATTAGGATTAGGTTTACTCTATTACAAGTGGAGTCCTAGTCTTGCTTCCTTTGTAAGGGAATATTCTTTGTGCTTTCCTCATAAACCGGCCCACCATTAAACATGAACCGGCCTTCTGGGCCATGGGCCTTGTCATCCATCCGACCTGCCCACCGGGTTACTAATGAACCACCAAGACTGGACGGGTAGCCCGTGAATCGCCAAGCTCCGGGCGGGTTACCAGTGAGTCATCCAGTCCGGCCGGTTTATACTTCCGGCCGGTTTACGCCACGGGGTATATCCCCGACACCGTTGATGACTAGTCTGTCTTACGTGATGATCGGACACGGTCTAGTTGATTCAGATCACGTATCACGTAGATGACTAGAGGGATGTCTATCTGAGTGGGAATTCATTAAATAATTTGATTAGATGAACTTAATTATCATAAACTTAGTCTAAAAGTATATTTACAATATGTCCTATAGATCAAATGGCCCATGCTAAGGTTGGCCTCAACTTCAACGCGTTCCTACATAAAACTAAGCTGAAAGACGATGGTAGCAACTATATGGACTGGGTCCGTAACTTGAGGATCATCCTCATAGCTGCCAAGAAAGCATATGTCCTTGAAGCACCGCTAGGTGACGCACCCATTTTCCCAGCAACTCAAGACATTATGAACGCCTGACAGTCGCATAGTGCTGATTACTCCCTCGTTTAGTGCGGCATGCTTTATAGCTTAGAACCGGGGCTCCAAAAGCGTTTTGAGTAACATGGAGCATATGAGATGTTCCAAGAGCTAAAAATGGTTTTCCAAGCTCATGCCCGGGTCGAGAGATATGAAGACTCCAACAAGTTCTACAGTTGTAAGATGGAGGAAAACAGTTCTGTCAGCGAGCATATACTCAAAATTTCTGGGTTGCACAACCGCTTGTCTCAGCTAGGAGTTAATCTTCCAGATAACTCGGTCATTGACATGATCCTCCAGTCGCTTCCACCTAGCTACAAGAGCTTTGTAATGAACTACAATATGAAAGGGATGGAGAAGTCCATTCCTGAGTTATATTCAATGCTGAAATCAGCAGAGGTGGAGATCAAAAAGGAACATCAAGTGTTGATGGTGAATAAGACCACTAGTTTCAAGAAAGGCAAGGGTAAGAAGAACTTCAAGAAGGGCGGCAAGGGAGTTGCCGCATCCGGTTAGTCAGTTGCCGGGAAGAAGCCAAAGAATGGACCCAAGCCTAAGACTCAGTGCTTTCATTGCAAGGGAAATGGTCACTGGAAACGGAACTGCCCCAAGTACTTAGCGGATAAGAAGGTCGGCAACGCTATATGATATACATGTTATTGATGTGTACCTTACCAGCGCTCGTAGTAGCTCATGGGTATTTGATACCGATGCGGTTGCTCATATTTGTAACTCAAAAGAGGAGCTACGGAATAAGCGGAGACTGGCAAAGGACGAGGTGATGATGCGCGTCGGGAATGGTTCCAAGGTCGATGTGATCGCCGTCAGCACGCTACCTCTACATCTACCTTCGGGATTAGTTTTAAACCTCAATAATTTTTATTTAGTGCCATCTTTGAGCATGAACATTGTATCTGGATCTCCTTTCATGCAAGATGGCTACTCATTTAAATCCGAGACTAGTGGTTTTTCTATTTATATGAGAGATATGTTTTATGGTCTTGCCCCGCTGGTCAATGGTTTATTTTTATGGAATCTCGAACGTGATGTTACACATATTCATAGTGTGAATGCCAAAAGATGTAAGGTTTATAATGATAGTCCCATATACTTGTGGCACTACCGCCTTGGTCACATTGGTGTCAAACGCATGAAGAAACTCCATGCAGATGGACTTTTGGAGTCTCTTGATTACGAATCATTTGACACATGCGAACCATGCCTCTTGGGAAAAATGACCAAGACTCCGTTCTCCGAAACAATGGAGCGAGCAACCAACTTGTTGGAAATCATACATACTAATGTGTGTGGTCCAATGCGCATTGAGGCTCGCGGTGGCTATCGCTATGTTCTCACCCTCACTGATGACTTAAGTAGATATGGGTATGTCTACTCAACCAAACACAAGTCTGAGACCTTTGAAAAGTTCAAGGAATTCCAGAGCGAGGTGGAGAATCAATGTGATAGGAAAATAAAGTTCTTATGGTCAGATCATGGAGGAGAATACTTGAGTCACGAGTTTGGCACGCACTTAAGGAAATGTGGAATTGTTTCACAGCTCACGCCGCCTGGAACACCTCAGGGTAATGGTGTGTCCGAATGTCGTAATCGCACTCTATTAGATATGGTGCAATCTATGATGTCTCTTACCGATCTACCGCTATCATTTTGGGGTTATGCTTTAGAGACTACCGCATTCACTTTAAATAGGGCTCCGTCGAAATCCGTTGAGACGACACCGTATGAATTATGGTTTGGGAAGAAACCTAAGCTGTCATTTCTAAAAGTTTGGGGATGCGATGCTTATGTCAAGAAACTTCAACCTAAAAAGCTCAAACCCAACTCGGAAAAATGTGTCTTCATAGAGTACCCTAAGGAAACTATTGGGTATACCTTCTACCTCAGATCCGAAAACAAGATCTTTGTTGCCAATAATGGATCCTTTCTGGAGAAAGAGTTTATCTCGAAAGAAGTAAGTGGGAGGAAAATAGAACTTGATGAGGTACTCCCTCTTGAACAAGAGAGTAGCGCAGCTCAGGAAGATGTTTCTGTGGTGCCCGCACCGACTAGATAGGAAGTTAATGATGATGATCATGAAACTTCAGATCAAGTTGTTACTGAACTTCGTAGGTCCACAAGGACATGTTCTGCACCAGAGTGGTACGGCAACCCTGTCCTGGAAATCATGTTGTTAGACAACGGTGAACCTTCGAACTATGAAGAAGCGATGGCGGGCCCGGATTCCAACAAATTGCTTGAAGCCATGAAATCCGAGATAGGATCCATGTATGAAAACAAAGTATGGACTTTGACAGACTTGCCCAATGATTGGCAAGCCATAGAGAATAAGTGGATCTTTAAGAAAAAAGACTAACGCAGATGGTAATGTGACTGTCTATAAGGCTCGGCTTGTCGCTAAGGGTTATCGACAAGTTCAAGGGGTTGACTATGATGAGACCTTCTCACCCGTAGTGAAGCTGAAGTCCGTCTGAATCATGTTAGCAATTTCCGCATTATATGATTATGAGATATGGCAAATGGACGTCAAAATGGCATGTCTTAACGGTTTCCTTAAGGAAGAATTGTATATGATGCAGTCAGAAGGTTTTGTCGATCCTAATAATGCTAACACGTATGCAAGCTCCAGCGCTCCATATATGGGCTGGTGCAAGCATCTCGGAGTTGGAACATTCTCTTTGATGAAATGATCAAAGTGTTTGGGTTTATACAGACTCATGGAGAAGCATGTATTTACAAGAAAGTGAGTGGGAGCTCTGTAGCATTTCTCATATTGTATGTGGATGACATACTATTGATGGGAAATGATATAGAACTTTTTGAGAGCATAAAGGCATGCTTGAATAAGTGTTATTCCATGAAGGACCTTGGAGAAGCTACTTACATATTAGGCATCAAGATCTATAGAGATAGATCGAGACGCCTCATTGGTCTTTCACGAAGCACATACCTTGAAAAGATATTGAAGAAGTTCAATATCGGTCAGTCCAAGAAGGGGTTCTTGCCTGTATTGCAAGGTGTGAGATTGAGCGTGGCTCAATGCCTGAACTCGGCAGAAGATAGAGAAAAGATGGTTGTCATCCCCTATGCCTCATCAATAGGCTCTATTATTGATGGCATGCTGTGTACCAGACCTGATGTGAACCTTGCCATAAGTTTGCTAGGGAGGTACCAAAGTGATCCCGGTATGGAACACTGGAAAGTGGTCAGGAATATCCTGAAGTACGTGAAAGGACTAAGGATTTGTTTCTCATTTATGGAGGTGCCAAAGAGCTCATCGTAAAGGGTTACGTCGATGCTAGCTTTGAAACAGATCTGGATGACTCCAAGTCGCAAACTGGATACATATACATCTTGAATGGTGGGGCAGTCAGCTGGTGCAGTTGCAAGAAGTGTCACGGCGGCATCTACATGTGATATTTGTAAAGTACATACGGATCTGAATGTCGTAGATCCGTTGACTAAACCTCTTCCATGAGCAAAACACGATCAACACCATAACTCTATGGGTGTTTGATTCATCACAATGTAACTAGATTATTGACTCTAGTGCAAGTGGGAGACTATTGGAAATATGCCCTAGAGGCAATAATAAGATGGATATTATTATATTTCCTTGTTCATGATAATTTTTCTATTGTTCATCCTATAATTGTATTAACCGGAAACCATAATACATGTGTGAATACATAGATCACAACGTGTCCCTAGTGAGCCTCTAGTTGACTAGCTCGTTGATCAATAGATGGTCGTGGTTTCCTGACCATGGACATTGGATGTCATTGATAATGGGATCACATCATCAAGAGAATGATGTGATGGACAAGACCCAATCGTAAGCATAGCACAAGATCGTGTAGTTCGTTTGCTAGAGATTTTCTAATGTCAAGTAACATTTCCTTAGACCATGAGATTGTGCAACTCCCGGATGCCGTAGGAATGCTTTGGGTGTATCAAACATCACAACATAACTGGGTGACTATAAATATGCACTACAAGTATCTCCGAAAGTATCTGTTGGGTTGGCACGAATCAAGACTAAGATTTGTCACTCCGTATGACGAAGAGGTATCTCTGGGCCCACTCGGTAATGCATCATCATAACGAGATCAACGTGACTAAGGAGTTAGCCACGGGATCATGCATTACGGAATAGGTAAAGAAACTTGCCAGTAACGAGGTTGAACGAGGTATGGGGATACCGATGATCGAATCTCGGGCAAGTAACATACCGATGGACATAGGGAATTGTATACGAGATTGATTGAATCCCTGACATCGTGGTTCATCCGATGAGATCATCGTGGAACATGTGGGAGCCAACATGGGTATCCAAATCCCGCTGTTGGTTATTGGCTGGAGAGATGTCTCGGTCATGGCTGCATGGTTCCCGAACCCGTAGGGTCTACACACTTAAGGTTTGATGATGCTAGAGTTGTTATGGGAAATTGTATGTGGTTACCGAAGGTTGTTCGGAGTCCCAGATGAGATCCCAAACGTCACGACGAGTTCCGAAATGGTCCGGAGGTGAAGATTTATATATGGGAAGTCCAGTTTCAGTCGCCAGAATGGTTTCGGGGGTTATCGGTATTGTACCGGGACCACCGAAAGGTGTCCGGGGGTCCACCAGGTGGGGCCACCTTCCCCGGAGGACTTAATGGGATGAATATGGGAGGGAACCAGCCCCCTAGTGGGCTGGTGCGCCCCCAAGGGCCGAAGGCGCCTAGGGATGGAAACCCGAGGGGGAGGGGGCGCCTCCCACCTGCTTGGGGGGCAAGTTTCTCCCTCCTGGCCGCCGCCCCCCTCTAGATGCATCTAAGGGGGCCGTCCCCCTGTCTCCTCCCCCCTATAAATAGTGTGGGGTGGGGGTGGGTGGGAGGGCAGCCACACCCCTTCCCTCGCGCATCCCTCCCCTCCTCCAACTCCTCCTCCTCCGTAGTGCTTAGCAAAGCTCTGCTGGAGAACCACGAGCTCCACCGCCAGCACGCTGTCGTGCTGCCAGAGTTCTCCCTCAACTTCTCCTCTCCCCTTGCTGGATCAAGAAGGAGGAGACATCCCTGGGCTGTACATGTGTTGAACATGGAGGCGCCGTCTGTTCGGCGCTTGGATCAGATCTTCCGCGATTTGAATCTGCGCGAGTACGACTCCCTCAACGACGTTCTTATAACACTTCCATTTAGCGATCTTCAAGGGTATGGAGATGCACTCCCTCTCTGTCATTGCTAGTATCTCCTAGATTGATCTTGGTGACATATAGGAAATTTTTGAATTATTAGTACGTTCCCCAACAGCTATGCCGGCTCAACCTGTCGACGATGCTCATAGGGGACAGGGTGTGCATGCATGCATTCATAGGAATGAGTGTATGCTTGTTATGTGAATGGCTTCGATGGTAGTATGTTTAAAAAAAAGAAGAAAAAGTTGCTCGTTGATTAATAGATAAGTGAGAGATGTAGATGTTGAGTATATTGGTTATTAGGAAAGATGAGATAAACTAGGATTTGTTCCTGCCTTGTCTTGTACTCTATGTAGATCATTATTCTCCTATATATATGCCAATGAGGATCAAGCAATACAATGAACAATTCCACCAATCCCTCTCTCCCTTCTAACATGGTATCAACATAATCGATCCTAAACCCTAGCCAATGTCGCTTCCGCACCCGCGCGCCGCTCCCGGAGCGGTCGGCCTCCATGACTGCCGCCGGGGGCTGCGCCGCCTGTACCTAGGGTTCGTCCGCCGGCCGTGTTGGTCGGCTGCCCTAGAGAGTCTTTTTCCCGAGTACAGGTTTTTTCGCTCTCTCGCCGGTCGTTTTGATCAGCATTTTCTTTTTGCTTTTCCGATCTATGCTTGATCGGTTTGCATCGCCCGCCATCGCCATCGACCCCTGTGCACGTCTACTTCGACACCAGTGTGACTGGAAGACTCTTCACCAACCCGGCGGCCTCGCACGACAGGCGACCCCTCACGGTCGCCATTCACGCGCCGGCCCGCTCGTCGATCTACAATGGCCATCATCAACCTTTTCGATTGGGACACCTGCATCACTCCAACCCTGCGGCCTCGCACCATGCGACGACCAATCATAGCCGCCGCTCGTGCGCCGGCCCACCCATCGATCCACGCCCCCGCCTGTGCCGCGTCTGCATGGCTCGGTTGCCTCGCGGTCCTTGTCCCCGACTGCGTCAGGCCGGCTCCTTCAGGCCCGTCGGCTGCCTCGAGCTCGGGAGCTGCTACTCCGTTGGTTGCTCAGGGCTCGCTGCCCAAGCACGGTCTGCACGTCGTCCCAACACCGTCCGTCATCGTTGGCTTCATGTCGGACTCCGCCGCCACCTTGCCTCCATCGAGCGGTGTCCCCAACCTCGTGCGCGATCGACTTGATCACCCGCTTTCCGCCGTGATCCGCCTCACCTACGCCGCACATCCAACCTAGCCCGTCGGTTACGCGCGCCTCTGCAAGTCCCGTGAAGATCGTCCCCGAGTTCAGCGCGCCCCTCCATCGATCGAGCAACGGGGTTGCCGCTTCGTCGCCCCGTCGGGCCGCAGCGCGGCCGCCCCGTGGTTCCCCTCGCGGCTGCACTGACTCAGCCGTCACCGTTGCGTCGCCCCTTCGGGCCGTAGTGCCATGATATGCGGTCCCTGCCGCCACCCCTAGGTTGTCCCCCACGGTTGCATCGACCCGCGGTTCACCGCTGCACCGTCCCTTTGGGTTGTAGCGCCGCAGCCCTCTGTCCCCGTGACTGCCACGAGGTCTTCCTGCCGTCGCCCCGACCTACCCGCCGCCGCTGCATTGCCCCTTCGGGCCGTAGCGCCATGGCCCGCGCTCCACCGCCCACCCCGTGCGTCGACTTCCCGTGGTAAGTGCAGTGCCGCCTCCCTTGGCGTGGGTACGCCACCGTCTGCGTCGGTCTTCGTCATCCTGTGAGGGTTCCTCGCCTACTTCGAGCACCGCCGCCGCACTCTTAACATAGCCGCCACCGCGCCGTCAGGCCGCCGCTGCCGCTCTTATTTGGCCGCCTCCGATCCTACTCCCATAGCCGTCGCAGCTGCTCATCCACCTCCTTCTTCTTCGTCCAGCACCAACCAGTCCCCAGTGTTGCCGTCATCTACGCCGACCACTTTGTCTACTCCGACCACCGTTGGTGACATTGGCCCCGTGCCGATGGATGCTGCAATTGGCGTCCAGTTCTTCTCTGCTGGCCCCTCTGACTTCTCCGACATGGCGTACAGCTCGTGCAGGTCCCAGTCTCCGCATGCCCGGTGCTGGCAACACTGATGCATGCCTTCATCGACGACGTGTCCCCGGGCCTAGAAAGCCTGGTCGGCGCTTCATCAACTTCGTATTCGTCAGTCTACGCATACCCGGTGCTAGCAACAACGGTGTGTGCCTTCGTCCATGATGTGTCCACGGGCTTGGCAAACCCGCCGCGATGCGTCACCAACAACATCTTCTTCCTGGCGCACCACTACTTCGACACCACTGCGCCCATGCTAACTCGGCGCCCCCTTGCACCCGCGGCTCCACGACGACTTCCTCGCATCGGCTACCCCGACTCGACATTGACCACGACATTCTTCGCACGGCTACCTTGACGGTGGATGGCGGTGAGATGGCCATCTGTTCTGATGCTACGTCATCAACAGGCGAGACAGATTCTTTGTACCAACCGCAGGATGGCATGCTCGGGGGCTGTTCTGATGGTAGTAGTATTCCGGACCCCTTTGAGCCACCGTATCGAGCCGGAGTCTTCATGGTGGGCACTCAACCTGGTCAGAACTCCACTGCTGCAGCGGCAACAACCACCGGGTCAGCAGCAGCCGGGTCAGGAGACCCCGCGCGCCCCTGGCTCAGATGCTAATGGACCTCATGGATAAGTTGATGGCTCTGTTGACTGCTGTGGTGGAGCCGACAGATAAGGCCCGGCATGACGCGGAGGTGGCACGGGTACGCGAAGAGATGGCACAAGCCAAGGAAAATTTAGCAGTAGAAGAGGTCAGGATGGCCGCAGAGCGTGCGGCTTTGGATGCTCGTGCTCAGCAGCTTCAAGCGGAGACTTTCCGGCTCTCGGTGGATCTGAACGCGTCAAACAAGTTCATGAGGAGAAGGCACCAGAAAACTCAGTCACGTCTACCTCTAATGTTCGATCCTAGGAACCTTTTCAACATGCCTGGGGCCGGTCCAAGTAACCCACCGGAGGCAAATCAGATCACGACACCCGGAGCGCCGGTTCAGCCGCAGGCCATGGAGCCGCCTCGTACGAATACCGCTCCGCCTCATTATACGCCAATACCATCGGGTCACTTTTCTAATCCTATGGAGAATCTCATTGCTGCGTCGGCTTGTTTGGCGGCTCTCCTGATGGAAGGCGACACTCCGACAGCAATCGAAACACGAAGGGTGCGAGAACTTCTTCAGACGGCTCTGGCATAGCAGGATGCGTACTCTTAAAATCAAGACAGAATCCACTCAACCCCTCACCCAAGCCGGAGCCCAAGCTATAGCAGGCATATGGATTCAGCCGAAATGTCGAGCAACGCTCAACTCCGTAACCAACCGCGCAGGCACGAGCCGGCACAGGGTGGAGCCCTTAACTTGGTGGATCAGGAGAGGATCCGTTAAGAGGCTGAACGGGCGGTTCAACTGGTAGCTGAGCAGGCGGCTCATCAGGCTTTTCCGGCTTATCCGGCAACCTCTGTTGAAGCAGGAGTAGCCAGAAGAACAGGAGGTGTCCCTTGCCTGGTGCCGGCTATCTGCAATGAGCGCTTGCCAAAATACTTCAAGGGGCCTCGTAAGGTGCCTAATTATACGGCTGACTTGCAGCCTGGGGCCTGGATTGAAAGTTATGAGATGGCGATAGAGCTGTTGGAAGTCAGCGATGCAGCAATGGCTAAGTATTTCACTATGATGTTGGATGAAACGGCTCGCACTTGGTTGAAAGGATTGCCCCCAATTCCATCGGTTCATGGGCGGAGTTAAAGGACCGGTTCATTCAGAACTGCAAGGACACATGCAAGAAGCCTATGTCAATCGTGGACCTGACTAATTGTAAACAAGAGGAAGGTGAGTCCATGACCCATTGGGTGCGCCGGGTCAAGGAGATAATACATTCATCTGATAAGATGGATGTCGGCTCGGCAGTATTAATGTTGGAGAAAAATTGCCGTTTTGAACCTCTGAAGCAGAAGCTAGGGCGGCTCAAGCGTGACTGCAATGACATGGGCCAGTTGATGGCGGCTCTGGTCAAGTATGCAGATTCTGATAGTACCAAGGATCCTGTGTCTTATGAAGAAAAAAAAGGAAGGGAAAGAAGAACGGCAACGGCAAGGGTCACCAGCATAACCCGGCAAATCAAGGAGGTAATAAATGTAAGGCTGACGAATTTGTGGCTAACACTAATGCACAGGGCAACAATCAACGGTGCAAGGGTAGGCAACCCCCTCGGTCAGGCGGGTCAGGTCCCACCCTAGAGAAACTATTGAATGAACCTTGTCCAAGACACGGCATCTGGGAGAAGCTAGCCACCCATCTGTGGAAGGACTGTACAATCATGAAGGCATTTAAAAATTCAAACACATTTGATGGAAGTCACGGGCCTGGTGGCGGTTCAGGCGGAGGCGGCTTTCATGGCCCGGGCGCCGGTTCAGGTGGAGGCGGTTTTCACGGTCAGGGCCATACGGGTGACCAGGGAGGTTATAATCCACAACCCGGCCAAGGTAATCAGCAGCAACAGTCTGGATATCAGAGCAACCCAAAACAGTTGAATAGTGGGCAGTACCATGTATTTACCACTAGTTTATGCAAGAGCGACCAAAAGCTTCATAAGAGGGCTGTCAATGCCGTTGAGCCGGCGATTCCACGTTATTTGAGGTGGTCAGAACACCCTATTGTGTGGAGCAGAGAAGATCATCCTCCCCGGGTTGATAATCTAGGTCACTTAGCCTTGGTAGTGGCACCTCAGGTTGGTGGATATAAATTTACTAAAGTGTTCATGGATGGATGCAGTAGCATCAACATCCTATACTATGAGACGTTCCGTCGGATGGGGTTGACTGATAAGAGTCTTAAGCCATCCAACACTGTTTTTCACGGTGTTGTGCCTAGCAAGTCGGCATACCCAGTTGGTAAGATTAAACTGGAAGTAGCCTTTGGGGATGAATATGATTCCAGGGCTGAGAAGTTAACTTTTGAGGTGGTTAAGATCAAAAGCCCATATCATGCTCTGTTTGGACGGCCGGCTTACGCCAAGTTCATGGCTCGGCCGTGTTATGTATATCTGCAACTCAAGATGTCGGGTTATAAAGGCACCAATACAGTACATGGAAGCCGGAAAATAGCCCTGGAGTGTGAAGAAGGAGATGCCGCTTATGCTGAGTCTGTTTGTGTAATAGAGGAGTTGAAGTTTTATAAAGATAATGTTGACCCGGCAAACATGACGTCTTTAAAGAAGCCAACTACGGAGCATGAACCGGTGTTGAAATTCAAGTCAGCTGATGACACCAAAACGATTGATTTTGTGCCTGCTGACTCATCCAAGCAGTTCATCATCAGTGCCAACTTGGATCCAAAATAGGAAAGCGCGCTCATCGAGTTCATCCGTGAGAACCGGGACATCTTTGCATGGAAACCTTCTAACATGCCGGGTGTCCCGAGAGAACTCGTTGAGCACACTCTTAATATTGATCCGAAGTTTAAGCCGGTCAGGCAGTTTCTCCGACGGTTTAACGAGGAAAGGCGCAAGGCCATTGGAGAAGAGGTGGCCCGACTCTTGGCGGCCGGGTTCATCATTGAAATCTTTCACCTAGAGTGGTTGGCTAACCCGGTGCTTGTACTCAAGAATAACGACACGTGGCGTATGTGTGTGGATTACACCGATTTGAACAAGGCTTGTCCGGCTGACCCTTTTGCTCTCCCTCGTACTGATCAGATCATTGATGCTACAGCAGATTGTGAGCGTTTGAGTTTTTTTGGATGCATACTCAGGTTATCATCAGATCACGATGGCAGTTAAGGACTAGGAGAAAACAGCTTTCATCACTCCGTTTGGAGCGTTCTGCTATGTGTCTATGCCTTTTGGGCTTAAAAGTGCCCTGGCGACTTATTAATGGTGTGTACATAATTGCATTCACAATCAGATTGGGCGTAATGTTCATGCTTATGTGGATGATATAGTGGTGAAATCCAGAGAAGAAGAAACCTTGGTAACAGATATGAAGGAGACCTTTGATAACCTCCGGGTCTACAAGATGATACTTAACCCGGCCAAGTGTGTTTTTGGAGTCCCAGCTGGCAAGCTCTTGGGTTTTTTGGTGTTTAACAGAGGTATTGAAGCTAACCCGGAGAAAATTAAGGCAATCACCTCCCTGGCCAAACCGGTGTGCATCAATGACGTTCAACGGCTAGCGGGTCGCGTTGCTGCTTTAAGCCGGTTCATAAGCCGGTTAGGGGAGAAGGCGATGCCTTTGTATCAGATGATGAAAAAGATGGATGACTTTGTTTGGAGTGATTCTACAAACTCTGCTTTTGAGGATCTGAAGAAACAGCTTGCTGAGCCATCAGCTCTTGCTGCTCCGGTTGAGAAAGAGCCGATAACTCACGAGCTGTTAGTGTGGCCATCGTGGTGGAGCGCAAGGAGGCTGGCAAGGAACATCCGGTCCAACGGCCGGTTTACTACGTCAGTGAGGTGTTGATTGAATCTAAACAAAGATATCCACATTGGTAGAAGCTCGTTTATGGGATGTTCATGGCAAGCCAGAAGCTCAAACATTACTTTTAGGGTCACCCAATCACTGTGGTTAGCTCTTCTCCTTTAGGAGACATCATTCAAAATAGAGAAGCCACATGACGAGTTGCCAAGTGGGCTATTGAACTTGGGTCTCATGGTTTAAAGTATATTCCACATACTGCGATCAAATCTCAAGCGTTGGTGGACTTCATTAATGACTGGACAGAGTTGCAGATGCCAGAGGAGAAACCAGAGAACACATATTGGACAATTCATTTTGATGGGTCCAAACAGTTGGAAGGCTCGGGGGCTGGAGTCGTTTTAACTTCTCCTCGAGGGGACAAGTTTTGTTATGTGTTGCGGTTAATGTTTCCTTGTACTAACAACACAGCAGAGTATGAAGCCTTTCTCCATGGTCTTCGAATGGCTAAAGAGATGAGCCTGAGCCGCGTCCGGTGTCTTGGCGATTCAGATTTGGTGGCCCAACAGGTGCCAGGCAAGTGGGATTCCAAGGACCCTCTCATGGCGGCTTATCACCGTTAAGTCGATGCTGTTACAGGACATTTTAAAGGTTATCAGGTGGAACACATTAACTGTAGGAAGAATGAAGCGGCCGATGCTTTAAGCCGGTTGGGATCTCAGCATAAGTCGGTGCCACCTAACACCTTTTTGGATGTTTTGCATAACCCGTCTATTAAGTTACCTACAGAGGAAGATTTAGCCTTTCCTGACCCAGAGGCACAGTTGGTGGCGGCTCTTCACGTCATCCTAGATTGGACAGTACCGTTCTTGGCTTACATGACCCGGGGCGACTTGCCAGAGGATGAGACCCTGGCCCGACAGATAACCCGGTGGTCCAAATCAATGACGATTTCTAACGGAGAGTTATACCATCGCAGCGTCACTGGAGTGTTTCAGCGGTGTGTTTGTCCTGAAGAAGGCCAAGAAATACTTCATGAGATCCATGAAGGGGATTGTGGTCATCATGCTGGGTTAAAGTCTCTTGTGGCCAAAGCTTGTCGTCGTGGTTTATACTGGTTGACGGCTCACACTGATGCAGAGGATCTAGTCAGTAGGTGTGATGGATGTAAAAAAATTGCACGACGAGCGCATGTGCCAGCTCAAGAGTTGCAGATGATTCCAATCACTTGGCCGTTTGTAGTCTGGGGGCTTGACATGGTTGGACCTTTCAAAAGGTCTAAGGATAAAAAGACACATCTTTTAGTGGCAGTTGACAAATTCAGAAAATGGGTTGAGGCAGAGCCAGTGAGTAAGTGTGATGCAGCCACAAGGGTTCAGTTCATGAAAAAGGTGATCTTTCGCTTTGGTTTTCCACACAGCATTATCACTGACAATGGCACTAATTTATCCCAAGGGGCTATGGAGGAGTTTTGTCAATGTGAGCATATCTGGCTTGATGTTTCTTCTGTAGCTCACCCCCAATCCAATGGTCAAGCTGAGAGAGCAAATCAGGAAATCTTAAAAGGTCTCAAGCCCCGGCTTATGGTTCCCTTACAACGGACGCCGGGTTGTTGGGTAGAGGAGTTACCCTCGGTGCTATGCAGTATCAACACCACTCCTAACAGGTTTACAGGTTATACACCTTTCTTCATGGTTTATGGAGTGGAAGCGGTGCTGCCTAGCGACATCCGTCTTGACTCGCCTCATGTGGCGTCTAATGTTGAAGCTAATAACGAACAAGCCTGACATGATGCACTTGACTTGTTAGATGAGGAGAGAGATTTAGCAGCGGCTCGATCAGCAATTTATCAACAGGACCTGCGTCGTTATCACAACCGCCGGGTTAAGTCCAGGACTTTTCAAGAAGGTGACCTGGTGCTTCGGCTCATCCAGGATCTATCAGATGCACACATGCTATCCCCGCCTTGGGAAGGACCCTTTGTGGTCAGCAGGAATTTAAACAACGGGTCATATTACCTCATCGACGTCCGAGAACACAAAGACTCGTGTAAGTCGGAGGAGGAGACCCGTCGGCCGTGGAACATTGCTCAACTTCGGCCATACTACACCTGAGCCACCGGCTCTCGTCATGTACATACTTTGACATTGTATATAATATGATAAGTAATAAAGCATGACCTCTGTCCTTTTCCTTTTCAAAGATTATATACCTCTACTCTTTTTCACTATTTAAAATGACTATTAAGGAGCTGATCATATGTGAATCAAGTTTAACCTTTTTGGTCCGGCTTATGATCGTATTCGAATCTAGCTGCAAACCTCATAATCACTTGGGGGCTTCATGTTCAAACATAGGTCGTATTCGAACCAAAGAGAACATAGCTGTCGTAACCCTCTTGATCGGCTCAAAGCCAAACTCACTAGGGGGCTTCTTGATCGTATCCGAATCATAGCTTAACCCCTTTTGGGCCCGACTTGGATCGTATTCGAATCAGGGTTGTTAAAAACCTCTCAAGGTCATTTGGGGGCTTCCTGTTCAAACATAGGTCATATTCGAACCAAAGACAACATAGCTGTCGGTACCCTCTTGATCGGCGCAACGCCAAAGCCTCTTGGGGCTATATGATCGTCTTTGAATCTTAACTTAACCCCTTTGGTCCGGTTTATGATCGTATTCGAATCAGAAACCCCCAACTTTTAGTTACAAAGTTAATTTATATTGTTTGCAAACTGCTATTTGCTTTACTAGTCTTTTATTGTCTCAATTTTAAACAATCATCATGGTCTTTTTTACCGGCTTGACTATTTGACAAATAAGCCACCAAGGCATGATGGTCATCAGACATGAAGAAGCATTGACTTCTCAAAAAAGGACCGGGTCATGTGAACCGGTGATCCAGATGCAAAAGATAAAGGTATGACTGTTATTTATGAACAATCCTTTCTGTGTTAATCAAAGGTTGTTTCAACCTTGTTTCTTTTCACGTCTGGTTCTGTTTTTCTAGTATGATAAAACCATTGATCGTGTACCGGGTGTTCTGACCCATTCGGTGCTAAACCACCAAGCCAGTTTTTCCTTTTCTACAGGAACAGAGCCGAAATATTACAGAGATAACCATAAATGTGATGCATATATTGACATCAGGAAGCAAAAAGTCACATACGACATCTTATGCACGATGGCATAGGAAAAATATGTAGTTGTTTCAAGCTAAATCTATTACAAGGCTTTAAAGAGCCCACAAAGATGGTTCTCACTCTTCCCTCGCCGGTTCACCTCCTTCTGTTAATTGGAAGCTGGGATTGGGCCAGTCAAAGCCGTTCACGACAATGAACTCTGCTTCATCATCAATCAGGCCAGCCAGATCAACTTCTGGAGCAAACGTATGTTGACGAACTGGTGGGATAAGGTCTGTCACCTTGTAAGAGGGAGTCACCATCTTCTTATTCTCCAAATCAAAACATGGCTGATCTTGAGGGTGAAGTTTGAAAAAGTGAAGGACGTCTCTGAATAATTTTGAGCTGGGGGTGAAAAACCCTGATTCATGTGGTCAGAGAAGACAATGACTTCACCGTCTTTGGGATTGGGCCGTTCCTCGTCCGGGTCAGGTGCATGGTAAGACATAACGTTCTTCCCTGGTAAAAATCCTATGGTGAAGAATTCCTTCAAATTATCCTCACTTACTGAGGAAGGGACCCAATTGCAGACAGTTGGTGCTTTGGACGGTATGATGAAAAACAGACTGAAAGGAAAGTGATATGCCGAATTAATCCAATGATGAAAATAAAAGTTAAGAGAATAATGATACAGATAAGTAATGGCGGCTTACGTAAGGGCTAATGTCATATAAAGGAAAAAGTGAGCCGGCGCATAAGCCGCCATGACTACAGATATTTGAGAAATACCAGCCACAGAATTGGCTAAGTGCTAAGACAAACAAGTTTCATAATTTCTTGCTATTATTCTGGATCAAATGGCCATTCAAAATGGAAAATATTCTAGACCTAAAAGTCTAGCACAGATGAGTTGATGAGTTCTAATGAGATTTTGTGTACCAAGAGAAGGAATCTACTAGTATCAAGGATGGGCACCAAACAACTACCGCACAAGAAGATGCGGCAGTGGAAGAACTGCGAAGAAACTAAGATGAACTAAGAAGAACACACAAAAAACCTAGGAACCCTAATCCGGATATGAGGAACAGCAAGGCAAACACTTACAGCAATGAATCTTCCGTGGAGAGTCATTGCCATTCTCTGGACCGATTCTGGTTGATGCAGCGGCGGAGCTCAAGCGGTGGTGGGGTTGCGAGAGGAGGAAGACGAAGAAAGAGGAAAATTAGAAAGACCAGGGCGTGCTTATTTATAAGAGGATAAGCGAACAGGCGGGCGCGAAAATCGAGGAAGACCCGAATAAATGATTATCCAACTAAACGGACGCCTCGATTATCAGAAGACATTAAAAGATAAAGATCCGTTGAGGGTGAGGTCATAACAGTTTTTTGTGTTTTCATAAGATGATGTCACGGCGGGTTACAGAATTTTTACAGAGAGAGGAAGATGGATTTCATCTAAGTATTGAAGATTGACAAAGAACAAAGTTCAAAGTCAACCTGGGGCCTAATGTTGGGAATATAGCTACCAGGTAAGACCCGCCCAGGAGGGGCCGGGTCAGCCCCAATGGCGGGTTACAAAAGAAGCCCAGGAACATTCAAGGCGATAGTTTATTAAGACTTATAGAAGGCCTAAGCCCAGAGGCGGCTTAAGGCCCAATATTGTAAACCTCCATTGTAAGGAAAGACTTGTAAAGAAAGGCATGTAAAAGAAGTCACCGAGCCGGACACGTTTTATAAGCCGGCTGGGACTCTGTAGGCCGCCAGGCGTCAACCCGTGTATATAATGGGACGACCCGGCGGCGGCTTAGGTCAAGAGACAACAACTTGAAGCCAGGACAAGCATATTTGTTCCCTGGTCTTCGAAACCCCGGCAATTCCAAACACAACTAGACGTAGGCTTTTACCTTCATCGTAAGGGGCCGAACTAGTATAAAACCTCTCGTGTCCTTTGTCTCGATTAACCCCTTTAAGCTTCCTAGTTGCGATGGCCCTACGACTAAGTCCTTCCGCTAGGACATCTGCCATGACAATTCCACGATAGGTACGCCACCCATGCTCTTGGCTACATCGACGAACGGCACAAAGGGCTACTGCCTTGCTTGAGCAACCTTGTCGGTTTCCACTCCAGCCATGACTCCGTGATGCATCGACCGTTACGACTGTGGCGGGGTGTTCGTCGGCTTGCCTTCGGATTCTTCAACAGTCTCATCATCTGCGTCGCTACGTTGTGACTGCGGGGGGATATTGAGTATATTGGTTATTAGGAAACATGAGATAGACTAGGATTTGTTTGTGCCTTGTCTTTGATACGTCTCCGTCGTATCTTCTTTTCCGAACACTTTTGCCCTTGTTTTGGACTCTAACTAGCATGATTTGGATGGAACTAACCCGGACTGACGTTGTTTTCAGTAGAATTGCCATGGTGTTATTTTTGTGCAGAAATAAAAGTTCTCCGAATGACCTAAAAATCAACGGAGAATTATTTTGGAATATATAAAAAATACTGGAAGGAAGATCCACGTCAGGGGGCCTCCACCTTTCCACGAGGGTGGGGTGCGCGCCCTACCCCCTGGGCGCGCCCACTGCCTCGTGGGCCCCCTGATGCTCCACCGACCTCAACCTGGACTCAATATATTCACTTTCGGGGAGAAAAAAACCAGGGAGAAAGATTCATCCCGTTTTACGATACGGAGCCGCCGCCAAGCCCTAAACTCTCTCGGGAGTGCTGATCTGGAGTCCGCTCGGGGCTCCGGAGAGGGGAATCCATCGCCATCGTCATCATCAACCATCCTCAGTCACCAATTTCATGATGCTCACCTCCATGCATGAGTAATTTCATCGTAGGCTTGCTGGATGGTGATGGGTTGGATGAGATTTATCATGTAATCGAGTTAGTTTTGTTAGGGTTTGGTCCCTGGTATCCACTATGTTCTGAGAATGATATTTCTATGACTTTGCTATGCTTAATGCTTGTCACTCGGGCCCGAGTGCCATGATTTCATATCTGAACCTATTATGTTTTCATCAATATATGAGAGTTGTTGATCCTATCTTGCAAGTCTATAGTCACCTATTATGTGTTATGATCCGTTAACCCTGAAGTGACAATAATCGGGATACTTACCGGTGATGACCGTAGTTTGAGGAGTTCATGTATTCACTATGTGTTAATGCTTTGTTCCGGTACTCTATTAAAAGGAGGCCTTAATATCCCTTAGTTTCCAATAGGACCCCGCTGCCACGGGAGGGTATGACAAAAGATGTCATGCAAGTTCTTTTCCATAAGCACATATGACTATATTCGGAATACATGCCTACATTACATTGATGAACTGGAGCTAGTTCTGTGTCACCCTAGGTTATGACTATTACGTCATGAACCGCATCCGGCATAATTCTCTATCACCAATCCATTGCCTATGAGCTTTCCATATATTTTTCTTCGCTTATTTACTTTTCCGTTGCTATTGTTATCATCACTACAAAACACCAAAAATATTAGTTTTGCTACCGTTACCTTTTACTACTGTTACCACTACTATCATATTACTTTGCTACTAAATACCTTGCTGCAGACATTAAGTTTCCAGGTGTGGTTGAATTGACAACTCAGCTGCTAATACTTGAGAATATTCTTTGGCTCCCCTTGTGTCGAATCAAGAAATTTGGGTTGAATACTCTAACCTCGAAAACTGTCACCATCCCCGATACTTGTGGGTTATCAAGACTATTTTCTGGCGCCGTTGCCGGGGAGCATAGCTTTATTCTTTGAGTCACTTGGGATTTATATCTGCTTATCATCATGAAGAACTTGAAAGATCCAAGAACTAAGATTTATCCCTCAACTACGAGGGGAGGTAAGGAACTGCCATCTAGCTTTGCACTTGATTCACCTTCTGTTTTGAGTAAGCTTGCGACACCTAAACCTACTTCTGCTATTAATTCTGATATGTCGCATGTTATTGATGATGCCACTTCTTCTATGCATGATACTTATGATGAAACTACTTCTATGCTTGATACTACTGTGCCACTTGGTGAATTTCTTGATGAACAACTTGCTAGGGCTAGAAAGAATGAAATTATTGAAAATGATAATATTGATGAAAGTGATGATGAAGACTCTCCCCCTAGATATGAATTACCTGTTGTGCCTGAGGGCTATGTTATGGATGAAGAATCTGCTAGAGATTTTCTTGCTTGCAATGATAGGAGTGATCTTAAGAAATTATTAGCAAAGCTGAAACAAAAAACTCTGAATACTAGAATGAAATATGATCCTGCTTATGCTACTTCACCTATCTTTGTTACTGATAAGGATTATGATTTCTCTGTTGATCCGGAGATAATTACTTTGGTTGAATCTGATCCTTTCTATGGCTATGGATCTGAAACTGTAGTGGAACATCTTACTAAATTAAATGATATAGGCACCCTGTTCACTAATGATGAGAAAAATCGCTATTATTATATCCTTAAATTATTTATGTTCTCATTAAAGGGTGATGCTAAGATATGGTTTAATTCTCCTGATCCTGGTTGCCTGCGTAGTCCCCAAGATATGATTTACTACTTCTCTGCTAAATATTTCCCCGCTCATAAGAAACAATGTCAGGACCCCGACTCAGTACCACATCGATCTAGCATGTAACACATCATATCACTTTGCGGCCTCACGCACGGTATCCCCACGGGTGTCGCCTTACCTTTCCCCGGGACCGTTTGCGCCTTTTGGTACACGTATATGACAGTGTCGCTAGCATCCATATGATAAGGAGCCCGGGCTGACATGGCTAGTCGTAAACCCAAAGTGGCACAGACTTACAGGGACAGGCATCCATGACCCAGCATCGAACGTGTCGGTCATCAGCGAGTGAATCCAGGCTGTAGCACTGGGCTAGCAGGACTCCGGTGAACCGGGCTGTAGCAGGCTAACAAGACTCCGGTATTCATCGCGTGACATTTCCCCGAAGGGACAGACACAGGAACGAAGAAGGACACATGCCGGCCAGCCTAAGTGTTTCGGAGCAGTAGCAAGCTACCATGGCTCGGTGGAAACACTAGGAGACATTTCCCGGTAAGAGAGGCTACTAAAGATAAACAACTAGATAGTCAGATCCCACACATACCAAGCATTTCAATAACATACACACAATATGCTCGATATATGCAAAAACAACATGGCATCACAACATGACTCTACGACTCAAGTAATTTATTCAATAGGCTCTGAGGAGCGAGATATTACAAACATGGGTCTCATGACCCAACATTCAGAGCATACAAATCAAAGAACAAGCGGAAGCTATCATGTCTGGGTACAGACATCTATAACTGAAAAAGGCTGAGAAGCCTGACTATCTACCAGATCCTGCCGGGGCACAAGATCGTAGCTGAGGTAACAAGCTAAACGTCGAAGTCCACGCGGTACTACTAGCGAGAACGAAATCTCTCTGCAAAAATATAAAATGAGCAAACGTGAGTACAAATGTACCCAGCAAGACTTACATCAGAACTAACTACATATGCATCATTATCAACAAAGGGGATGGTGGAGTTTAACTGCAGCAAGCCAGCTTTGACTCGGTGGCTATCCTGAACTACGACTGCAATGTAACTCTTTTGAGGTGGCGCACACGAGTCCACATATTCACCAACCAATACACCACTATGGAACCGCTCCCGTCTCCCTACGAGAATGCCATCCATAGCACTCACGCTTATCTTGCGTATTTTAGAGTATCCACTTTCACTTGTCTATGAACTGATATAAGCAACCCAGAAGTCCTTTTCCGCGGACACGGCTATTCGAATAGATGATGTTAACCCTGCAGGGGTGTACTTCTTCATACATGTTTCCACCACTTAGCGTCTGCACACGACATGTGCTCGGCAGACTTCAAGCGAAAGCCGACGTGGGTGTAGACCACGACCTACCTAAACACTCAAGTCTCTAGTCCAGGTTTATCGCCTATTCGGGTTCCATCCATGAGGAGATCCGGCCGGAGTTTCACTCACAGCCCCAAACGATGTGAACAGGGTTCCCGAGATACCAAACGGGCATCCGGTACACCGTGCCACGTACCTACCGCATCACAGCCCACCCCTACGGTCAGCGCTGTGCACGGCCTCCAGTAAGCTACAAACACCAGAAACTACTTGCAACTCCTGGACAGAGGACTAGGGTGAATAAGAAGTCGAGCGGGGTCATATTTCAGGGCCCAATGCATGGTAGTAGCTGAATCATGGATCACAAACACAGAACTCAGTTCCTAAGGACGGCTTCAATGAGACAACCCACCATGTACTCCTACATGGCCTCTCACCGCTACCTTTACCAAATCGTGTTCACACACTTAGCTCACACACAGTAGGACATGTTCACATGCCTCTGATTCATCCCCGATGAATCAGACCTGACTCAACTCTAAGCAGTAGCAGGCATGACAGACAAACATGAATGAGTAGGCACAACAGGGCTCAAACAACTCCTACTCATGCTAGTGGGTTTCATCTATTTACTGTGGCAATGACAGGTCATGCAAAGGATAAAGGGGTTCAGCTACCGCAGCAAGTAACAAATATGTCGTTGTTGTCCTAATGCAGTAAAAGAGAGCAGGAGCGAGAGAGTGGGATTTTATCGGAATGAACAAGGGGGTTTTGCTTGCCTGGCACTTCTGAAGATAACATTGAGTCTTCATCAGTGTCAACGATCACATCATCGGTATCACGTCTATCGAGAGGGGACAAATACCGGCAACACAGAAGGGAACACAATCAATGCAATGCACAGTATGATGCATGATCATGACATGGCAAAATGAATGTGTTTTGGGCTAATGCAACTAGCAACAGATTAAATGAAGTTGGTTTGAATACAAGATTCAAATTCAAACTCCATATGTGATTATTCAAATGCCATTTAATTGATTTGTGCTATACAGCAGCTATAAGTTGTTCTAACATGCATGAAAATGGTACAGATGGATTCCTTGAATTTTTCTGATAATTTTTCATATATAATTTATTTAATTTGGAGTTACGGTTGAATTTCTATGAATTTTAGAAGTTTATACAATTTTCTGGAATTAATAAATCATTTAAGAATTATTTAAATTCCAGAAAGGAATTATTGCGTCATCATGACCTCATAGTGACGTCAGCAGGTCAACGGGCGCCGTCCAGGTCAAACTGACCTGTGGGCCCTACGTGTCAGTGTCTGGACTAATTAACCTAATTAAAATTAACCCTAACTAACTTAGTTAGCCGGGCGGGGCCCGCATGTCAGTGAGTCAGTGGCTTAACTAAATTAGTTATTAAATTAACCAAAAGTTAGCAGGGGAAGGGCCCACACGTCGGTGACCTAGGGGGGTCAAATCCCTGGTCAACCGGGCTAATCCACCGGCGTCTAACCGCCGGCAACGACCAGACGCGGCGGTGGCTCGCCGGAATGGCTGCTCCGGCGCCCATTCGACGCGCGGAGGGGTTCTACAGGGAGCTCGAGCTCGTGCGCATCCAATGGAGCAAGCCAGAGGAGCTGGGGTGGCCTGAGTCGACGGCGGCGAGCTCCAAGGCGGCGGCCGGAGTTCGGGCGAGGTCGGGGTTGGCGTTAGGGGGCACGGGAGGGGAAGCTGGTGTGTGAGTTAGGTTCCTGGTGAGGTGTGGAGCATGTTGCCGTGCTTGGTAGCTAGCTCCGGTGGCTCTGGCCTTGTCCGCGTCATCGCCGGCGGTGAGGAGCTCACGGCCCCGGTGAAAAGGGCGGCTAGCGTGCGGGAACGAGCGCGGGGAGGAGGGGAAATGGAAGAGGAGCTCACAGCGGATCCGGTAGAGGCAACGGCGAGGCCGGGGAGGGGCTGGAGCTCGCGAATCCTCGAAAGTTCGCCGGCGGCCGAAGGTTGGGAACGAGCTCCGGGAAGACGCTACAGGGCTCCCGCGGTCGAATGGGTTGGTGTAGAAGACGCAGAAGGTGATGGCGGTTCCTCTGAACTCATCGGAGAGGCACGGGGTGGACGGTGGCCGCGGTGGCGCTCGTCGGCGGCGACGGGTGTGTTCGGTGGCTGCGCGCGAGAGAGCCAGAGGAAGAGAGGAGCTCGGGGAGAGAGTGAGAGGCCTGGGGGGGCGTGGCTGTCTCCGTGGCACTAGAAGGGAGGCAACCAGGCAGGAGGTGGCCAAGCGCGACGGCGGTGCTCGCCACCGAGCTGCTTCGTGCGCTGGCACGGGAAGAAGACAGGAGAAGGGGGGGCCAGGTGGGCTGGGCCGCGCAGGTGGGCTGCACAGTGTTGGGCTGTGGGTGGCTGCCAGGTAAGCTGAGGTAAGTTCTCTCTCTGCTTTTATTTATTGTTTTTCTATTTTGTTCTGTTTTGTTTTGGTTTAGTAAAATACTAAACCATTTTATAAAATCCTAAAAATAGTTATGTGGCTAGAGTTAAAATATACCCAACCACATAAAATGTTCCAGCAATTATTGGACATATATTATTTATATATAATATGTATATATCCAATGCAAATATTTATGCATTAATTCCAAATGCCCAGAATAAATACTTATGGGCTCCTAAAAATATTGGTTTGATTTTTATCTCTGTCCAATATTTCAGAGAGCAACATGAGCATTTTCTTGGACCTTTTTGGAGCAATTTTTATTTGGTCATTTCCAAAAAAAATGATTCTAAGGGTTTCACAAATCCCCATTTCAGATTTAAATGGAATTTAAACATGATGCACACACTAGGCAGCACCAGAAGCTAGGGATGTGACAACTCACCCCACTAAACAAGAATCTCGTCTCGAGATTCAAGAGTAGAGTAAGATGAAGGGGAAACGCAAACTAGTATAATCTTCACGATCCAGGGTGCACTTCAAATGAACGTTGATTTGAACACCATTATTGTCTTGAAGTCCTGCTCTGAGAAATCCTATCAACATGACATGGAGGGAAGAAGGAGACTCTAGAAGGGTCGATCTTCTCGAAGATCGAACAACTCACGGAATGAGACATAGGACCATCTCTCGGGTTGAGACACGAGATACACATCAAGAGGGGTGGAAAGAAACGGATGACGAAGGTTCACTAGGTGGACAACAATTCCACACTTAAAAGGTGGTAAACGATTGTCAACGTAGCGAGGAGTTGAGTTGCCATGATACCACAACAAAGCACCTTAGGGACGGTGACTCGTAGAGATATTCCCTTAAGTGGCAAAAAGAATTACTTTTGATTCAGAGATCATTGAAACTCTTTAAACCAGCCTAAGGCAATTCTTGAGCGATCATTTGGGGGGGGGGGGTCGGTAGAATGGCATACTCGGACTTGGATGATGTGGATTACCTTGTTGAAGACAACGCAATGGATGAATTTGCTTATCACCGGAAATGGAAGAGACCCATGGTAGAATGGCACATTGGCGGTGCAAACTGGGAACAAAATGCAAATGCTGGGAATGATTCTGGTAACTGGGGAAGAACCCAGCAATAGAGAGTAAATTCACTGTTTGAAAGGTCATAGCATTGCCGAGAAAACTGAGGGCATTCCAGTTAGTGCCGATGATAACACGTAGCGCTTGTGCGTGCTCTCAAGAACTTGAGCATTTCCATAATCATCAAGATTTTATCAACATCCGTGTCAAGGGTGCTGACAACACAACATACTACCATGATGAATAGCGATGGACGATGCAGATGCAAAGGAGGATAACACTTTCTCAGATTTCATCTTAGCGAGGCCAAGGGAACGAAATCTGGATGATCGACCGAGAGACATTTAGCACTCCGCTTCTAATGTTCTCCTTGATGTGCTAGTGTAACCCATTCATAGATATGGTTTGATATCTAGAACATCAAGTAAAAAGGTCGGACTTCGGAACACAGAAATCCATAGGGGCAACTAGGGAGTAAATCCTACGAAATCCCTATGGGGAGGTGGCCAACTTCCTCAAATCAAGATACTACAACAGGAGGTCTTCCGGTTGGGTGTGTTGGCCACGACATCCACTTTACCGGTTATCGCGAGACCAATATTATAGTTCTTGGGAAATGTTCCAACCATCACATCTGCCTGAGATTCAGATCTGGTTGGTGTCAGAATATTCCAGACTCATCAAGTCTAGAAAGAAAAATGAAAGTTTACAACACAAATCGACGAGACGGCGTTGTGAGATTCTCGGGAGATGAACTACGATAGCAAGCTCCAAAACATGAGCTGGTTCTGCTACAAACATGTGAACACGTTGTCCCAGACAAGCATGACCACGTGGTAGTCTTATAATAAAACACTACCGAGTTCAGGTGGGGAACCATCAACGAGGATATCAAAATCCTTGCATAAGGTATACTCTTAAGAAGGAACTTCTTCTCCTTGAACAAATCAATCAGTGGCTTGGTGTGCTAGGGATACATATAGATTGAAGGTTGCAAGTCTTCAAACCACAGAATTCTTCGCACATGTGCATGACTGACTTGCGATGATTCCAGAGGAAGCAACATTGACTTTCTCAAGTTCACGGCGGCACTCTGCATCAAATGCACACGAACTAGAGGAAGTCACTTCTTACATCCGCACATATGCTTCATGAGCTAGCATGAACAAATGCTTTCAAAAGTTTCCAACACTAGCTTAATGTTCAGCAAAATTATGGAGAAGACAAGGATGTTGTCAATGGGCACAACAACAATTCATCTGGGTTTCCTTTTAAAAGGAATTCCATAGTTAAGTGAACAAGTGATAGCATTGGTCAGACCCAAAAGATATAATGGTGTATGCTCGAGGGATCAACCACGAGTAAGACAACATTACGAATATCGTTGGTTCTGGTCTGATTGGATGATAGCCCATACTCAATCAAAGGTTTGGGTAAGATAATAGATCCAACAATTGTTCACGAGGACCAATTGATGAAGATATCATCTTTCTTCAACACACCCTACACAAGAATATCCCTTTGAAACGGACTAAGTCAGGCAAGCTTTTATCTTCCAACTCTCCAAGTTGTTGTCTAGCTTTACCAACTAGCTCCGGGATATCCATCACAGATTCTTGGAGAAAGGGTGGTTCACAAGAAACCAACTTGATCACGAGCTCAACATAACAGTCAGGGAACAACCAGGTAATACTTCCGAGAAGATCTTCGGAAAATCACGAACCACCGATATGTTACTAAGCTCGAGAACAATCTTGCTTTTGAGGGCAAGACGATATGATCAAATGAGTGAGGACTTGAAAAGATCCTAACTCATCAATCGAAGGGTGCACCGAAATAAGGACTAGGTAGCACGATCAGTCTTAGAAGGATGATTCCATAACCAACATACTAAGAATAAAATTATTATCCTTTAACTACCAAGCAACGAGGTTGCTGGGAGTATTGATTTCACACATCACAATTCATTTGTTGGCATTCCGGTTGCGACAACACGGAACCGAGGGATGAATAATGATGGCGAGAAGTATCACTACATCAAGAATTCACAAGAGCCGGTGCAATCCTCATGAAAATCCTGACATAAAGACGGTAATACTTCAGGGTAGAGCAGAATCAAAAGCTGGGCTGGCATTTTGATCTGCGGAGCACAATTGCTTTGACCCAATCCTAGATATGGATGAGGTACTGGAGTTTGTTTCTCCAAGTCATTCAGGACAGAATGGCTTGACGGACCACAAGAGTAATAGGCATCGATAACGAATGCATGCATACTCTTGACTATCAATTGATAGACGAAGGTCAGTAGACAACTAAAGAGGGACAACTCAAAGGAACATATAACTTTCTGAGTTGTGGATGCATAGATTAGTATGTCGAACCAAGTTCAACAAGTTTCTTTCGAATAACCCATGCAGAAAAGTAGAACTGGCAGGGTCACAATATATAATGGAGAACTCATCGAGAGCACTCTTGTTGTCATCTTTTGGTTCAGAAGAACTTCTGCCAAGAATGGTTCATGGTAATTGGAAGAAGGATGTACCACGAACCTCGAGGACTATCGCAAAGGTTACTAATATCCTGAAGGAACTAGCAAACCCTATCAACATGAAGTAAGTAGAGTGAATCTCGGGTTCAAAACCCAAGGAGTAGAATACCTACTACTAAGTAGCATCACGGGATGCTTTCGAGAATGATGGCCAGAATCATCACACTGGAAACACAAATCATGGCTAAATTACTAGATGATCCCCTAGGACACCTAGGGTCATAATAATATCTCCAACATATTTGTCGAGGCAATAGAGTACCTCAACTCACCGATTAGTGTGGTTAATCTGGCCCAAAGGAACATTGAAACGGGAAGAAAGGATTTGCAAATGCATCAGACTACTTAGAAACCTGAGATGACTCGGACAGCATAACGGCTGTAAATGCTCAGAAAAGATTTGAGACATTCACAAAAATGGTGGCATAACCACTCAGAAGCACAATATCAAGGTTTCGAGATCAACAATTAACATACGGAAGTAGTAGGAACTGAACTGAGACTTAAGTCCAACAATCTTATAAGTCTACAGATTAGCAACACGTGATCCTAATAGAAAGAAGAGATAGCCTAGTTCTTAATCCCCGTAGAAGAGAAGATGATGACTCAGATCAGAAGGTCATGAGGTATAAGGAGTAAAAAGAGCCTTACGTTCCATCCCACAATCAATTCCCTTATATAACTAAAGAATTTCTAGACTCAACTTCGACCAGTTTGGCTTGGTAATCCTACAGGCAGTCAAGCTCTGATACCAACTCTGTCAGGACCCCGACTCAGTACCACATCGATCTAGCATGTAACACATCATATCACTTTGCGGCCTCACGCACGGTATCCCCACGGGCGTCGCCTTACCTTTCCCCGGGACCGTTTGCGCCTTTTGGCACACGTATATGACAGTGTCGCTAGCATCCATATGATAAGGAGCCCGGGCTGACATGGCTAGTCGTAAACCCAAAGTGGCACAGACTTACAGGGACAGGCATCCATGACCCAGCATCGAACGTGTCGGTCATCAGCGAGTGAATCCAGGCTGTAGCACTGGGCTAGCAGGACTCCGGTGAACCGGGCTGTAGTAGGCTAACAGGACTCCGGTATTCATCGCGTGACATTTCCCCGAAGGGACAGACACAGGAACGAAGAAGGACACATGCCAGCCAGCCTAAGTGTTTTGGAGCAGTAGCAAGCTACCATGGCTCGGTGGAAACACTAGGAGACATTTCCCGGTAAGAGAGGCTACTAAAGATAAACAACTAGATAGTCAGATCCCACACATACCAAGCATTTCAATAACATACACACAATATGCTGGATATATGCAAAAACAACATGGCATCACAACATGACTCTACGACTCAAGTAATTTATTCAATAGGCTCCGAGGAGCAAGATATTACAAACATGGGTCTCATGACCCAACATTCAGAGCATACAAATCAAAGCACAAGCGGAAGCTATCATGTCTGGGTACAGACATCTTAACTGAAAAAGGCTGAGAAGACTGACTATCTACCAGATCCTGCCGGGGCACAAGATCGTAGCTGAGGTAACAAGCTAAACGTCGAAGTCCACGCGGTACTACTAGCGAGACCGAAATCTCTCTGCAAAAATATAAAATGAGCAAACGTGAGTACAAATGTACCCAGCAAGACTTACATCAGAACTAACTACATATGCATCATTATCAACAAAGGGGATGGTGGAGTTTAACTGCAGCAAGCCAGCTTTGACTCGGTGGCTATCCTGAACTACGACTGCAATGTAACTCTTTTGAGGTGGCGCACACGAGTCCACATATTCACCAACCAATACACCACTATGGAACCGCTCCCGTCTCCCTACGAGAACGCCATCCATAGCACTCACGCTTATCTTGCGTATTTTAGAGTATCCACTTTCACTTGTCTATGAACTGATATAAGCAACCCAGAAGTCCTTTTCCGCGGACACGGCTATTCGAATAGATGATGTTAACCCTGCAGGGGTGTACTTCTTCATACATGTTTCCACCACTTAGCGTCTGCACACGACATGTGCTCGGCAGACTTCAAGCGAAAGCCGACGTGGGTGTAGACCACGACCTACCTAAACACTCAAGTCTCTAGTCCAGGTTTATCGCCTATTCGGGTTCCATCCATGAGGAGATCCGGCCGGAGTTTCGCTCAAAGCCCCAAACGATGTGAACAGGGTTCCCGAGATACCAAACGGGCATCCGGTACACCGTGCCACGTACCTACCGCATCACAGCCCACCCCTACGGTCAGCGCTGTCCACGGCCTCCAGTAAGCTACAAACACCAGAAACTACTTGCAACTCCTGGACAGAGGACTAGGGTGAATAAGAAGTCGAGCGGGGTCATATTTCAGGGCCCAATGCATGGTAGTAGCTGAATCATGGATCACAAACACAGAACTCAGTTCCTAAGGACGGCTTCAATGAGACAACCCACCATGTACTCCTACATGGCCTCTCACCGCTACCTTTACCAAATCGTGTTCACACACTTAGCTCACACACAGTAGGACATGTTCACATGCCTCTGATTCATCCCCGATGAATCAGACCTGACTCAACTCTAAGCAGTAGCAGGCATGACAGACAAACATGAATGAGTAGGCACAACAGGGCTCAAACAACTCCTACTCATGCTAGTGGGTTTCATCTATTTACTGTGGCAATGACAGGTCATGCAAAGGATAAAGGGGTTCAGCTACCGCAGCAAGTAACAAATATGTCGTTGTTGTCCTAATGCAGTAAAAGAGAGCAGGAGCGAGAGAGTGGGATTTTATCGGAATGAACAAGGGGGTTTTGCTTGCCTGGCACTTCTGAAGATAACATTGAGTCTTCATCAGTGTCAACGATCACATCATCGGTATCACGTCTATCGAGAGGGGACAAATACCAGCAACACAGAAGGGAACACAATCAATGCAATGCACAATATGATGCATGATCATGACATGGCAAAATGAATGTGTTTTGGGCTAATGCAACTAGCAACAGATTAAATGAAGTTGGTTTGAATACAAGATTCAAATTCAAACTCCATATGTGATTATTCAAATGCCATTTAATTGATTTGTGCTAGACAGCAGCTATAAGTTGTTCTAACATGCATGAAAATGGTACAGATGGATTCCTTGAATTTTTCTGATAATTTTTCATATATAATTTATTTAATTTGGAGTTACGGTTGAATTTCTATGAATTTTAGAAGTTTATACAATTTTCTGGAATTAATAAATCATTTAAGAATTATTTAAATTCCAGAAAGGAATTATTGCGTCATCATGACCTCATAGTGACGTCAGCAGGTCAACGGGCGCCGTCCAGGTCAAACTGACCTGTGGGCCCTACGTGTCAGTGTCTGGACTAATTAACCTAATTAAAATTAACCCTAACTAACTTAGTTAGCCGGGCGGGGCCCGCATGTCAGTGAGTCAGTGGCTTAACTAAATTAGTTATTAAATTAAACAAAAGTTAGCAGGGGACGGGCCCACACGTCGGTGACCCAGGGGGGTCAAATCCCTGGTCAACCGGGCTAATCCACCGGCGTCTAACCGCCAGCAATGACCAGACGCGGCGGTGGCTCGCCGGAATGGCTGCTCCGGCGCCCATTCGACGCGCGGAGGGGTTCTACAAGGAGCTCGAGCTCGTGCGCATCCAATGGAGCAAGCCAGAGGAGCTGGGGTGGCCTGAGTCGACGGCGGCGAGCTCCAAGGCGGCGGCTGGAGTTCGGGCGAGGTCGGGGTTGGCGTTAGGGGGCACGGGAGGGGAAGCTGGTGTGTGAGTTAGGTTCCTGGTGAGGTGTGGAGCACGTTGCCGTGCTCGGTAGCTAGCTCCGGTGGCTCTGGCCTTGTCCGCGTCATCACCGGCGGTGAGGAGCTCACGGCCCCGGTGAAAAGGGTGGCTAGCGTGCAGGAACGAGCGCGGGGAGGAGGGGAAATGGAAGAGGAGCTCACAGCGGATCCGGTAGAGGCAACGGCGAGGCCGGGGAGGGGCTGGAGCTCGCGAATCCTCGAAAGTTCGCCGGCAGCCGAAGGTTGGGGACGAGCTCTGGGAAGACGCTACAGGGCTCCCGCGGTCGAATGGGTTGGTGTAGAAGACGCAGAAGACGATGGCGGTTCCTCTGAACTCATCGGAGAGGCACGGAGTGGACGGTGGCCGCGGTGGCGCTCGTCGGCGGCGACGGGTGTGTTCGGTGGCTGCGCGCGAGAGAGCCAGAGGAAGAGAGGAGCTCGGGGAGAGAGTGAGAGGCCTGGGGGGGGGCGTGGCTGTCTCCGTGGCACTAGAAGGGAGGCAACCAGGCAGGAGGTGGCCAAGCACGACGGCGGTGCTCGCCACCGAGCTGCTTCGTGCGCTGGCACGGGAAGAAGACAGGAGAAGGGGGGGCCAGGTGGGCTGGGCCGCGCAGGTGGGCTGCACAGTGTTGGGCTGTGGGTGGCTGCCAGGTAAGCTGAGGTAAGTTCTCTCTCTGCTTTTATTTATTGTTTTTCTATTTTGTTCTGTTTTGTTTTGGTTTAGTAAAATACTAAACCATTTTATAAAATCCTGAAAATAGTTATGTGGCTAGAGTTAAAATATACCCAACCACATAAAATGTTCCAGCAATTATTGGACATATATTATTTATATATAATATGTATATATCCAATGCAAATATTTATGGATTAATTCCAAATGCCCAGAATAAATACTTATGGGCTCCTAAAAATATTGGTTTGATTTTTATCTCTGTCCAATATTTCAGAGAGCAACATGAGCATTTTCTTGGACCTTTTTGGAGCAATTTTTATTTGGTCATTTCCAAAAAAAATGATTCTAAGGGTTTCACAAATCCCCATTTCAGATTTAAATGGAATTTAAACATGATGCACACACTAGGCAGCACCAGAAGCTAGGGATGTGACAAACAAGCTGCTTTAAGGGAAATATATAATTTTGTGCAAATTGAAGAAGAGAGTCTCCCACAAGCTTGGGGGAGGCTTCTCCAATTACTTAATGATTTGCCTGATCATCCTCTTAAGAAAAATGAAATACTTGATATCTTTTATAATGGACTAACCGATGCTTCCAGAGACCACCTGGATAGTTGTGATGGTTGTGTTTTCAAGGAAAGAACACCGGATGAAGCTGAAATTTTATTGAATAATATGTTGACTAATGAAAATAATTGGACACTTCCCGATCCAATTCCTGAACCAACTCCTAAGCCAACTCGGAAGAAAAGGGGTATTCTATTTCTCAGTCCTGAAGATATGCAAAAGGCAAAGAAATCAATGAAAAAAAGGTATTAAAGCTGAAGATGTTAAGAATTTACCTCCTATTGAAGAAATACATGGTCTTAATTTACCGCCTGTTGGAGAAATACATAGTCTTGATAACCCAACACAGGTAGTAAAGGTAAATTCTCTCTATAGATATGATAAAGCTGAAATTCCATTTACTAAGTTTGCTTTCCCATGCTTGGATGAGTTTGATAACTTTATGGTTAAGAAAGAAAACTTCAATGCTTATTTTGGTAGAGAATTAAAACGCAATGCGGATATGCTTGAACACTTGGGTGATTATATAGCTAATTTTAAAGGTGAACTTAAACTTATTAGCAAACATGCTTCTATGGTTACCACTCAAGTAGAACAAGTACTTAAAGCTCAGAATGATTTGCTCAATGAATTAAATAGTAAGAGAAATGATAATGCTGTTAGAGTTATGACTAGAGGTGGTAAAATGACTCAGGAACCTTTGTATCATGAGGGCCATCCTAAGAGAATTGAGCAAGATTCTCAGAGAAATAATATAGATGCACCTAGTTCTTCTAAAAGGAAGAAAAAGAAAAATAATAGGACTTTGCATGCTTCTAGTGAACCTGTTGATGACACACCTGAGAATCCCAATGATATTTCTATTTCTGATGTTGAAACACAATCTGGTAATGAACATGAACCTACTAATAATGTTAATGATGATGTTCATGTTGATGCTCAACCTAGGAATGATAATGATGTAGAGATACAACCTGTTGTTGATCTTGATAACCCATAATCAAAGAATCAACGTTATGATAAGAGAGACTTTGTTGCTAGGAAGCACGGTAAAGAAAGAGAACCATGGGTTCCGAAACCCATGCATTTTCCTCCTAAACCATCCAAGAAAAAGGATGATGAGGATTTTGAGCGCTTTGCTGAAATGATTAGACCTATCTTCTTGCGTATGCGTTTGACTGATATGCTCAAAATGAACCCTTATGCTAAGTATATGAAAGAAATTGTCACAAATAAAAGAAAGATACCGGAAGCGGAAATTTCCACTGTGCTTGCTAATTATACTTTTAAGGGTGGAATACCAAAGAAACTAGGAGATCCCGGAGTACCAACTATACCATGCTCCATTAAAAGAAACTATGTTAAATCTGCTTTATGTGATCTTGGAGCCGGCGTTAGTGTTATGCCTCTCTCTTTATATCGTAGACTTGATTTGAATAAGTTGACACCTACTGGAATATCTTTGCAAATGGTTGATAAATCAACTGCTATACCTGTCGGTATTTGTGAGGATGTGCCTGTTGTGGTTGCAAACGTTACTGTTTTAATGGACTTTGTTATTCTTGATATTCCCGAGGACGATAGTATGTATATTATTCTTGGAAGACCCTTTTTGAATACTGCAGGGCTGTTATTGATTGCGCCAAAGGCAATGTCACTTTTCATGTTAATGGCAATGAGCATACGGTACACTTTCCGAGGAAACAACCTCAAGTTCATAGTATAAACTCTATTGGAAAAATTCCATCGATTATTTTTGGAGGTTATGAATTTCCTATTCCTACTGTCAAGAAGAAATATGATATTCTTATTGTTGGGGATGTGCATATCCCCGTTGAGGTAACCTAGTGTTATTCGAAAATTCTCCGGTTCCATGTTATTCGGAATGAATTTGTTAACAAGACCTGATCAACCTTGTTAGTGGATTCCTTTCGATGAGCATGAGATGGATGAATTTAGAAAACACAACTCTCTTTACCCTCTTTTTACTTTCTATTATTTAGTTGAAATAAAGCAAAAATAGTATATTCTGTCTATTTTCTGAATTATCCATGCAATAAAAATACCCCGAAAATAAAAGTTCTCCAAATGCCCTGAAAAATAAATATGATTTTTTCTAGAATATTTGAGAATATTTGGCACTGAAAACACGGCAGGGGGAGCAAGCACCTGGCCACGAGGGTGGAGGGCGCGCCCTACCCCCTAGGCGCGCCCCTGCCTCGTGGGCCCATGGTGGCTCCCCTCCACTTATTCCAGCTACCACACACTCCTTCTTCCTCCCACAAACATCACTAACCACCTCAAATCTGAGTCCAAGCTCATTTTGTTGGCATTTTCGATCTCCTTGCTCAAAGCACCTCTCACAAAACTGCTTTGGGGGATTGTTCCTTGGTATGTGACTCCTCCAATGGTCCAATTAGTTTTTGCTCTAGTGCTTTATTCATTGCATATTTTTGCTGCTAAGGTGACCCTGTTCTTGAGCTTGCATGTCAAATTTATGTGGCCAAAAGTAGTTTTGATGCATGATATTGCCTCTAGGCACTTGTAGGAGTAGTTGCTATCAATTTTGTTGAGTTTGGTTCACCTTTATTTTGAAGTTACTAAAAATTTCAGAAATTTTTTAGAGGAAGAAATATGTTTAGGAAAATGTACCAAGGTGGTCCTTCAAGGAAGAAAGGACCCAGGCTCGCAATGCGCGATGCCGATGAGGAACCACCGAGGGAGTGGCCGTCAGAGGACTTTATGGATCGAGGAGGAATCAAGGAAGAATTTAACGCGTATGTGCATAATGCCGATCTTGAGATCTTCAAGGCAGACAAGTGCTGCCAATACCACTATCTCACTGATTCCTTTGTGAGGAGGTTTGAATTTTTGTCATCACGCAATTCTCAAACTGTCCTATTTGATCTTTATGAAAATTCTTATACTATGGACTTAGAGGATTTTAATACTGCTTGCAAACTTCCACAATGGGGTAGTCCTAATGAACCTCGCAAATCTGAATTTAGAGATTTTTTTGGTAATATAACTGTGGGGGAATCTAGATACATAACACAAGCTACCATAGGGAGCATTCATTTTCCTACAATACACTATTTTGCTCTCTTCATAGGTAGATGCATTAATGGTAAGGATGAAGCATGTCACATGTGTGTGCCTGATCTTAGCGTTCTCAGAAGCGCTGTTTTAGGAGATAAACAATACTACTTAGGAGCCATTGTTGCACATAGGTTGCATAATAATAGATTTAATGGAGATTTCTTTGGTGGAATTTATGCAACTCGTCTAGCTAATTTTCTTGATATACCCATACATGGGTATGATATTGAGTTGCCTCCTGTTTATTTAGATTATGAGGCCATGGTTCGTCCTCAGTTTGTTGAGAGGAATGACGAGTTCCTCCAGTACCGACTAATCTTTGACAAACGACGCACCTACCACGTCGCTCTCCTTGCTCCTGATTTCTTTGACTCTCAGGAAAAAGGGAGATATGTTATAACCAGGGAGGAGGCGGACGAGTATAAGAGGAGGACGGAGACAGCCCGTCTCCAAGCGGCAGCTCATGAGGCAATAGCTGTTGCATCTTAGTATGGCCCCAACTATTACTTTGGATATCCGTCAGGCCAGCCGTGGCCATAGACCAACTTAGGCCAAAAGCCTAAGCTTGGGGGAGTACGTATTTCTCACCGACATTACATTCATGTTCACACACTCATTGCTAGTTGTCAGTGCTCATACTTTTTCATTGTATCATCCATGCTAGTTTGTTTTCCTTTTTTTATGCTTTCTTCTTGTGTGCTTAATAAACCTTAAGAAAAAGAAAATCAAAATGCACGTGCACTATTATTATTATCCACACTATTCGGTCGTGCAAGTGAAAGGCAATAATGATGATTATATAATGAACTCATTGAGATGAGAAAAGCTGGTATGAACTCGACCTCTCTTGTTTTTTGTAAATATGATTAGTTCATCATTCTTGATTCAGCCTATTATGAATAAACATGTTTGCAATGACAATTAGAGATTATAGTTGCTTGTGCCATGCTTAACTAGCTAGGAGCTTATAATGGTTTACCTTGCGTGCTAACATGCTACTAAATGGTTGTGATGTGGTATGATAGGGTGGTATCCTCTTTTGAACGATTCGAGTGGCTTGACTTGTCACATGTTCATGCATGTAGTTGAAACAAAATCAAAATAGCCTCTACTATATTTATGTTCATGGTGCATTATATCCTACTCATGCGTGCATTCGGTGTCAATTAATTTTAATGCATGTTCATGACTGTTGTCGCTCTCTAGCTGGTCGCTTCCCAGTCTTTTGCTAGCCTTCACCTGTACTAAGAGGGAATACTGCTTGTGCATCCAATTCCATAAACCCCAATGTTATTCCATATGAGTCCACCATACCTACCTATATACGGTATCTACCTACCATTCCAAGTAAATTTTTATGTGCCAAACTCTAAACCTTCAAATAAACATTCTGTTTTGTATGCTCGAATAGCTCATGTATCAACTAGGGATGTCTGTATCTTCCATGTTAGGCGGGTTATTCTCAAGAGGAGTGGACTCCGCTCCTCACTCACGAGAAAATGGCTGGTCACCGAGATGCCCAGTCCCATGCTTTATGCAAATTAAATCAAAATAATTGCAAACAAAACTCCCCCGGGACTCTTGTTAGTTGGAGGCACTCGTTGTTTCGAGCAAGCCATGTATTGATGCTTGTTGGTGGAGGGGGAGTATAAACTTTACCATTCTGTTTGGGAACCGCCTATAATGTGTGTAGCATGGAAGATATCGCCATCTCTTGGTTGTTATGTTGACAATGAAAGTATACCGCTCAAAATATTATTCATATCTATTTCAAAACCGAGCTCTGGCACCTCTACAAATCACTGCTTCCCTCTGCGAAGGGCCTATCTATTTACTTTTATGTTGAGTCATCATCCTCTTATTAAAAAGCACCAGTTGGAGAGCACCACTGTCATTTGCATCCATTACTGTTAGTTTACATTGAGTATGACTTGACTGGATGTCTTTTACCATGAATTACAATGTCTAGTTAGTCCTTGATCTTTAAATGTGCTCTGTATTTATGTTTTGCAGTCTTAGAAAGGGCTAGCGAGATACCATCCTGTTATATCATATTATGATTGTTTTGAGAAAGTGTTGTCATCCGAGATTTATTATTATTGCTCGCTAGTTGATTATGCCATTGATATGAGTATACATGAGACCTAGATTTTCTTGTGAATATGGTTAGTTCATAATCTTTGCTGAAAACTTGAATGCTGGCTTTACATATTTACAACAACAAGAGCAAACAGAGTTTGTAAAAGTTTTTCTTTATCACTTTCAGTTTATCAACTGAATTGCTTGAGGACAAGCAAAGGTTTAAGCTTGGGGGAGTTGATACATCTCCGTCGTATCTACTTTTCCAAACACTTTTTCCCTTGTTTTGGACTCTAACTTATATGATTTGGATGGAACTAACCCGGACTGACGCTGTTTTCAGCAGAATTGCCATGGTGTTATTTTTGTGCAGAAATAAAAGTTCTCGGAATGACCTCGAAATCAACGGAGAATTATTTTGGAATATATAAAAAATACTGGAAGGAAGATCCACGTCAGACACTACAAAAAAAAGACACATCCGTGACATTTTGGCCCGAACGATTTTTTTTCTGTCATACCTATGACACTTCTATGACAATAATTGTGACAAAACCTGGTATCATCATATATGTAGTGGGGTCCTACTTCTATGACAAAAAACCATGACAAAAATGGGCTTTTCGTCCTGGGCGGGCCGGAGACGCAGCTGCATGACATTCTTTTGGCGGTCCATGATAGAAAAAACCATGGTAGAAGCCAGGGCGCGGAAAATATCGGGGAGTCCCCGGTTACGGTGGGTGGTCGGGGCCGAGCGATGCGCGTTTCTCTCGTACGTACGCGCGTGTGTGCAGGGCATTGGGCTCTAACTGAACCCGAGCGAGGCATTGGGCTCTAACTGAACCCGAGCGATTGCACTGCAGGCTACGCGTTACTGAACCCGAGCGATCGATCGATGGCTGATAACTGAACCCAATCGAGTGATTCCTTCGCTACTGCTGCTAACTAAAGTTGATCGATGCTACCTCTGGATGAACAATGAGCGTCGCGGGGGGAGGGGGTTTGGATGAACAGTTCTTGGTGGGGGTGGATGAACAGGACCCCGTTGTATTGCCTCTGGATGAACAATACCCCGATTGATCGAGCCGGTTGGGGCTAGATGAAAAGGACCCCGTGGATGGCAGGATGAACAGGACCACCCCGTGGAGGGCAGGATGAACAGTACACGGTGGAGGGCAGGATGAACAGTAGCCCGTGGAGGTGTGGTTGAACAGGAGCCCATGGAGAGGGCTGGTTGAACAGTAGCCGGTGGAGGCTGGATGAACAGGAGTCCGTGGATGAACAGTCGCAGGTGGAGGCTGGAGGAGGTCGACGGTGGATGAACAGTAGCCCGTGGAGGCTAGAGGGGGTCAACGGTGGAGATGAACAGTATCTCGTGGAGTCCCGTTTTGCGGTACACCAAACCCCTCCCGATGAACAGGATCCCCGTTCGACCGTAGTGCTCCAACACAAGTCTGTTTCCTCTGTTTTGCGGTATGCCACACCCCTCCCGATCAACAGGACCCCCATTTCGACCGTAGGTGGTCCATTTCCTCCGTTTTCCGGTACGCGAGACCCCTCCCGATGAACAAGATCCCGTTTCAAATGTGGTCGGACGAACACAAGGCCGTTTGCTCCGTTCTGCGGTACGCCATGCCTCGTTTCCATCGGCTGTTCTGTCCAAGCCCTCCCGATGAACACGACGAGGCATTCCATTCCGACCCAGCCGGTTGGCTCCCCATGAACACGACGACGATGCTGTTTCTCCATTCCAACCTAGCCATGTACATGAGCCCTGGCCGTACGTATGCGCGAGTAGGCGTTCGAGACCCTGCACGTATGTACATGGCCGTATTTTCTTTCTTGCACACTAGCCTATGTACCTATGTGTACATGCTATGTGCGCGCCTCTACTACGACACGTGCGCGCCTCTACATTGACCAGTATGTACGTACACGTTCGCGACCAGAATGACAACGCTACATACGCTTCGACCAGGTGGGTCCCGACTGTCAGGCACTTCCTTGCGTGCGAAGATGTAGCTCGTGGGTCCCAGCAGTCAGGGGCGAATCGTTTTTTTTTGCCTGGGCGCACTTCCTTTCATGCGGAGATGTAGCTGGTGGGTCCCAACAGTCAGGGGGAAATGTTTTTTTTTGCGAAATACGGTGGCCCGTCCGGTGGGTCCCCGCTGTCACGTGGAGGAATAATTATGTTGCACGTAATAAGGAGGCACTTCCTTGCTGCGTCCATGGACCCAGCTGTCAGCCTCTCCATGTACAGTCCACGTCCAATGGAAGCCGTTCCTTGACCATGTTGACCACGCCGCGCCGAGACCACCAGGGTGGTGGACGATGGCGAGGCCTAGGAAGGGGACGACGCGGAGCCGGGGAAGACACGGCAGTGGATGCCCACGCGTAGAGGAGTATGAGGGTTCACTTGTTTGCTGCGGTGTGAGGCTGCCATCGCCGCAGAATAACAGGGGGTGTGGGTGAGTAGAGGGATGGCCTGGCCAGCGGTGGTAGTAGTAGGGGGCGGTGAGGCCTCCGCCGCATCGCAGCCGGCCACAGGAGGCAAGAGCACGAGGCACGACCGGCGCTGGTTTGGGCGGCTGGAGCAAGAAGACTAGAGGTTGAAGAAGCACTATGGCCGTTGGAGCTAGAATCGTGGATATTGACTAAGTTGACAAAGCCCTCAGTCCCCGTCAACTTAGTAGTCCCACAAGTCAGCCTGCCACTATAGTGGGTCCCAGCTAGCAGGGGAGTATTCATTTTTTTGTGCGTAATAAGGAGGCACTTCCTTGCGTGCGAAGATATAGCTGGTGGGTCCAAGCTGTCAGCGGCAGTAACATTTTTTCGTGAAATACGGAGGCCCTTTCGGTGGGTCCCAGATGTCAGGTGGAGGAATCATTATTTTGCGCGTAATAAGGAGGCATTTCCTTGCGTGCGGCCGTGGACCCAGCTGTCAGCCTCTCCATGTACATCCCACTTCAGATGCATGTCGGCCGTTGACCATGTTGACCAGGCCGCGCCGAGAGCACCAGGGCGGTGGACGACGGCGAGGCCTAGGAAGGGAACGACACAGAGGCAGGGAAGACTCGGCAGTTGTTTCCCACGTGAAGGGGAGTACGACTGTACGAGGGTTTACTGGTTCGCCTGTCGTCGCCGGAGAATAACAGCAGGTGTGGGTGAGTAGAGGGATGTCTAGGCCAGCGATGGGAGTACGGTGGGGCGGTGAGGCCTGCGCGGCAGCACAGCCGGCTGCGGGGAGGTGGGAGCAGGCAGTCCCGCCGGCGCTTGTTTGAGCGGCTGGAGTAGGAAGACCAGAGATTGAATAAGCACGACGGCCGTTGGATGGAAATCCAACAGTCACGGCTTGTGCGTCAACCTTTTTTTAGGAAAGCCTCAAATCTGTGGCAAACAGCATACAGCCCATCTGCCATTATTTCTAATAATTTACAGCCCATTTGCTAATTCTTAAGGTTTTTTTGGAGCCCATATTCTTTTTGTTAGCATTACAGCCCATATTGTGGCCACGGTTAAAAAATTATACGAATTTTTGCATATTTCGATGTGGTCCGAACTGTTTTTAATCCCGAAATTTCGAGTCACATTCCAACTAATTTAAAAAATAAATGTATATCAATATAAAGTACAACAAATTGTCCACGCATAAAAATCAATGCAATTTAAAATCTCAAAATGAAAAATAGAAATTTGAAACTAATTGCCTGTTTGATGTGTTTTAAAAATATACAACCCATTTCTCATTACTGATAGGCCATTTTCTCGGCCAGCCGAATGAAGATCTCCTCGTCTTGAAAGATATGCAGCCCAACAGGCCTGACAAAGCGACTTACTTGGCAAATCACAAAAAATGGGCTGTGGCCATGGACCCAGCTGTTAGCCTCTCCACGTACAGTACTCTTCCGATGGAAGTCGGTCGTTTACCACATTGACCATGCCACGCCGAGAGCACCAAGGCAGTGGACGACGGCGAGGCCTAGGAAGGGGACGACACGGAGCCAGGGAAGATGCGGTAGAGGATGCCCACGCGGAGAGGAGTACGAGGGTTCACTGGTTCGGCTGCGGTGTGAGGCTGTCGTCGCCGCAGAATAACAGGGGGTGTGGGTGAGTGGAGGGATGGCCTGGCCGGCGGTGGGAGTAGTATGGGGGCGGTGAGGCCTCCACGGCAGCACAGCTGACCACGGGAGGCAGGAGCAGGCGGCACGACTGGCGCTGCTTTGGGCGGGTGGAGCAAGAAGATGAGAGGTTGAAGAAGCACTATGGCCGTTGGATGGACATCATACGGTCACTGGAGCTAGAATCGTTCTTATTGACTAAGTTGACAAAGCCCTCTATCCCCGTCAACTTAGTAGGACCACAAGTCAGCCACCCACTATGGTGGGTCCCAGCTAGCAGGGGGTATTCATTTTTTTGTGCGTCATAAGGAGGCACTTCCTTGCGTGCGAAGATATAGCTGGTGGGTCCAACCTGTCAGTGGGGGAACATTTTTTCCACGAAATACAGAAGCCCTTCCCGTGGGTCCTAGCTTTCAGGCGGAGGAATCATTATTTTGCACGTAAAAAGGAGGCATTTCCTTACATGCGGCTGTGGACCCAGCTGTCATCCTCTCCACGTACAGTCAACTTCCGATGGATGTCATTCATTGACCACATTGACCAGGCCACGTCGAGAGCACCAGGGTGGTGGATGACGGCGAGGCCTAGGAATGGAACGGCACAGAGGCAGGGAAGACTCGTCAGTTGTTTCCCACGCGGAGGGGAGTATGATTGTATGAGGGTCTACTGGTTCGTCTGCCGTCGCCGGAGAATAACAGCAGGTGTGGGTGAGTACAAGGATGGCTAGGCCAGCGATGGGAGTACGGTGGGGACGTGAGGCCTGCGTGGCAGCATAGCCGGCCGCGGGAGGAGGGAGCAGGCAGTCCCGCTGGCGCTTGTTTGAGCGGCTGGAGCAGGAAAAGCAGAGATTGAAGAAGCACAACGGCCGTTGGATGGACATCCAACAGTCACTACTCTTGTGTGCATTATTTCTAAAAATGTACAACCCATTTGCTAATTCTTAACAATTTTTTTGAGCCCTGCTAATTCTTGAGCACTGCGTTGGTTTTCCCCGAAGAGGAAGGGATGATGCAGCAAAGTAGCGTAAGTATTTCCCTTAGTTTTTGAGAACCAAGGTATCAATCCAGTAAGAGGCTACCCGCGAGTCCCTCGTACCTGCACAAAACAAATAAATCCTCGCAACCAACGCAAATAGGGGTTGTCAATCCCTATAAGGCCACTTACGAGAGTGAGATCTGATAGATATGATAAGATAATATTTTTTGTATTTTTATGATAAAGATGCAAAGTAAAATAAAGGCAAAGTAAATAGCAAAGGAAATAACTAAGTAGTAGGAGATTAATATGATGAAGATACACCCGGGGGCCATATGTTTCACTAGTGGCTTCTCTCGAGAGAATAAGTATTCTACGGTGGGTGAACAAATTACTGTTGAGCAATTGACAGAATTGAGCATAGTTATGAGAATATCTAGGTATGATCATGTATATAGGCATCACGTCCGAGACAAGTAGACCGACTCCTGCCTGCATCTACTACTATTACTCCACTCATCGACCGCAATCCAGCGTGCATCTAGAGTATTAAGTCAAAAACAGAGTAACGCCTTAAGCAATATGACATGATGTAGAGGGATAGACTCATGCAATATGAAGAAAACCCCATCTTGTTATCCTCGATGGCAATAATACAATACGTGTCTTGCTGCCCCTATGTCACTGGGAAAGGACACCGCAAGATTGAACCCAAAGCTAAGCACTTCTCCCATTGCAAGAAAGATCAATCTAGTAGTCCAAACCAAACTGATAATTTGAAGAGACTTGCAAAGAGAACCAATCATACATAAAAGAATTCAGAGAAGATTCAAATATTTTTATAGATAGACTTGATCATAAACCCACAATTCATCGGTCTCAACAAACACACCGCAAAAAGAAGATTACATCGAATAGTTATCCACAAGGGAGGGGGAGAACATTGTATTGAGATCCAAAAAGAGAGAATAAGCCATCTAGCTACTAACTATGGACCCGTAGGTCTGAGGTAAACTATTCACACTTCATCGAAGAGGCTATGGTGTTGATGTAGATGCCCTCCGTGATTGATGCCCCCTTCGGCGGAGCTCCGGAATAGGCCCCAAGATGGGATCTCATGGATACAGAAAGTTGCGGCGATGGAATTAGGTTGTTGGCTCCGTATCTGATCGTTTGGGGGTACGTAGGTATATATAGGAGGAAAGAGTACGTCGGTGGAGCAACAGGGGGCCCATGAGGGTGGAGGGCGCGCCTGGTGGGGGTGGGCGCGCCCCATACCTCGTGGCCTCCTCTTTCCTTTCTTGACGTAAGGTCCAAGTCTCCCGGGTCTTGTTCGTTAAGAAAATCACGTTCTTGAAGGTTTCATTCCGTTTGGACTCCGTTTGATATTCCTTTTCTTCGAAACCCTAAAACAGGCAAAAAACAACAATTCTGGGATGGGCCTCCAGTTAATAGGTTAGTCCCAAAAATAATATAAAAGTGGATAATAAAGCCCAATAATATCCAAAACAATAGATAATATAGCATGGAGCAATCAAAAATTATAGGTACGTTGGAGACGTATCAAGCATCCCCAAGCTTAATTCCCACTCGTCCTCGAGTAGGTAAATGATAAAAACAGAATTTTTGATGCGGAGTGCTGCTTGGCATAATTTAAATGTAATTCTTCTTAATTGTGGTATGAATATTCAGATCCAAAAGATTCAAGACAAAAGTTCATATTGACATAAAAATAATAATACTTCAAGCATACTAACAAAGCAATTATGTCTTCTCAAAATAACATGGCTAAAGAGAGTTATCCCTACAAAATCATATAGTCTGGCTATGCTCTATCTTCACCACACAACATATTTAAATCATGCACAACCCCGATGACAAGCCAAGCAGCACCCCGCACCCCGATGACAACGGTGGAGTAGAGTGGTGGTTGTCGAGAAAAAAAAAAAGGGAGAAGATAGTCTCACATCAACTAGGCGTATCAACGGGCTATGGAGATGCCCATCAATAGATATCAATGTGAGTGAGTAGGGATTGCCATGCAACGGATGCACTAGAGCTATAAGCATATGAAAGCACAAAAAGAAACTAAGTGGGTGTACATCCAACTTGCTTGCTCATGAAGACCTAGGGCATTTTGAGGAAGCCCATCATTGGAATATACAAGCCAAGTTCTATAATGAAAAATTCCCACTAGTATATGAAAGTGATAACATGAGAGACTCTCTACTATGAAGATCATGGTGCTACTTTGAAGCAGAAGTGTGTCAAAAGGATAGTAACATTGTCCCTTCTCTCTTTTTCTCTCATTATTTTATTTGGGCCTTTTCTCTTTTTTTATGGCCTCTTTTCTTTCTCTTTTTTTTCTTTGGGCTTCTTTGGCCTCTTTTTATTTTTCGTCCAAAGTCTCATCCCGAATTGTGGGGGAATCATAGTCTCCATCATCCTTTCCTCACTGGGACAATGCTCTAATAATGATGATCATCACACTTTTATTTTTCTTACAACTCAACAATTAAAACTCGATACTTAGAACAAAATATGACTCTATATGAATGCATCCGGCGGTGTACCGGGATATGCAATGACTCATGAGTGACACCTATGAAAGAATTATGAATGGTGGCTTTGCCACAAATATGATGTCAACTACATGATCATGCTAAGCAATATGACAATGATGGAGTGTGTCATAATAAACGGAATGGTGGAAAGTTGCATGGCAATATATCTCGGAATGGCTATGGAAATGCCATAATAGGTAGGTATGGTAGCTGTTTTGAGGAAGGTATATTGTGGGTGTATGATACCGGCGAAAGGTGTGCGGTATTAGAGAGGCTAGCAAAGGTGGAAGGGTGAGAGTGCGTATAATCCATGGACTCAACATTAGTCATAAAGAACTCATATACTTATTGCAAAAATCTACAAGATATCAAAGCAAAGTATTACGCGCATGCTCCTAGGGGGATAGATTGGTAGGAAAAGACCATCGCTCGTCCCTGACCGCCACTCATAAGGAAGACAATCAATAAATAAATCATGCTCCGACTTCATTACATAACGGTTCACCATACGTGCATGCTACGGGAATCAAAAGCTTCAACACAAGTATTTCTCAAATTCACAACTACTCAACTAGCATGACTTTAATATCACCATCTCCATATCTCAAAACAATTATCAAGTATCAAACTTATCATAGTATTCAACACACTCATAAGAGAAATTTTTTATTCTTGAATACCTAGCATATTAGGATTTAAAGCAAATTACCATGCTATTAAGACTCTCAAAATAATCTAAGTGAAGCATGAGAGATCAATAGTTTCCATAAAACAAATCCACCACCGTGCTCTAAAAGAAAAAAGTGAAGTACTAGAGCAAAATTATATAACTCAAAAGATATAAGCAAAGAACATAGAGTATTCTAACAAATTCTAAATCATGTATGGCTCTATCAAAAGGTGTATACAGCAAGGATGATTGTGGTAAACTAAAAAGCAAAGACACAAATAATACAAGACGCTCCTAGCAAAACACATATCATGTGGCGAATAAAAATATAGCTCCAAGTAAAGTTACCGATAGAAGTAGACGAAAGAGGGGATGCCTTCCCGGGCATCCCCAAGCTTTGGCATTTAGGTGTCATTAGATTATCTTGGGGGTGCCATGGGCATCCCCAAGCTTAGTCTCTTTCCACTCCTTGTTCCATAATCCATCAAATCTTTACCCAAAACTTGAAAACTTCACAACACAAAACTTAAAGTAGAAAATCTCATGAGCTCCGTTAGAGAAAGAAAATAAAAGACCACTTCAAGTTACTGTAATGAACTCATTATTTATTTATATTGGTGTTATACCTACTATATTCCAACTTCTCTATGGTTTATAAACTATTTTACTAGCCATAGATTCATCAAAATAAGCAAACAACACAAGAAAACAGAATCTGTCAAAAACAGAACAGTCTGTAGTAATCTGTAGCTAGCGCAAGATCTGGAACCCCAAAAATTCTAAACTAAATTTCTGGACGTGAGGAATTTATCTATTAATCATCTGGAAAAATAATTAACTAAATAGAACTTTTCAAATAAAAGCGAAAGCAGTTCTCGTGAGTGCTAAAGTTTCTGTTTTTTTACAGCAAGTTCAACAAGACTTTCCCCAAGTCTTCCCAACGGTTCTACTTGGCACAAACACTAATTAAACACAAAAAAAAACATATGCTAGATAAATTATTTATTACTAAACAGGAGCAAAAAGCAAGTAATAAAAATAAAATTGGGTTGCCTCCCAAAAGCGCTATCGTTTAACGCCCCTAGCTAGGCATAACAAGCAAGGATAGATCTAGGTATTTTCATCTTTGGTAGGCAATCCATAAGTGGCTCTCATAATAGATTCATAAGGTAATTTAATTTTCTTTCTAGGAAAGTGTTCCATGCCTTTCCTTAATGGAAATTGGAATCTAATTTTTCCTTTCTTCATATCAATAATTGCACCAATCGTTCTAAGGAAAGGTCTACCAAGAATAATAGGACATGAAGGATTGCAATCTATGTCAAGAACAATAAAATCTATGGGAACATAATTCCTATTTGCAACAATAAGAAAATCATTAATTCTTCCCATAGGTTTCTTAATAGTGGAATCCACAAGGTGCAAGTTTAGAGAGCAATCATCAAAATCACGGAAACCTAACAAATCACACAAAGTCTTTGGAATCGTGGAAACACTAGCACCCAAATCACATAAAGCATAGCATTCACGATCTTTAATTTTAATTTTAATAGTTGTTTCCCACTCATCATAAAGTTTTCTAGGGATAGAAACTTCCAATTCAAGTTTTTCTTCATAAGATTACATCAAGGCATCAACGATATGTTTAGTAAACGCTCTATTTTGACTATAAGCATAAGGAGAATTTAGCACGGATTGCAACAAGGAAATACGATCAATCAAAGAGCAATTCTCAAAGTTAAATTCCTTGAAATCCATAATAGTGGGTTTAACAACATCTAGGGTTTTAATTTCTTCAATCCCATTTTTATCAAATTTAGCATCAAGATCAACAAATTCCGAATTCTTGGAACGCCTTCTAGGTAAAGGTGGATCATATTCAGTCCCATCATTATCAAGATTCATATTGCAAAACTAAGATTTAATAGGGGACACATCAATAACTTTTATATCTTCATCTTTATTTTCATAGCAATCCGGTTTAGCGGCCATCTTATTAACTAAGGTAGCCTGCCTATCCGAAATTTCAGCAGTTAATTTCTTAAGATGTGCAATTTGGGATCTTAAACCATCGAATTGTTTAGACATATCATCAAGCTCTTTATTCATAAAACTAATAAAACTTTTCTGTTCTTTAAGCTCGTTTCTGAAGAAGCTATTATGTTCAAATTGCAAGACCATGAAACTCCTGACAATGCTTTCGATCTCTTCTAATCTTTTAAGGTGAAGATCACCATATTTAGGTAGAGACATCACGACAAGCAAGCAAAATAACACGCAATCAAACATAAAGCAAGCGGGCAAAAAGAGGCAAATAGAGAGGGAGAGGGAGGATAGAGAGAGAGAGGGCGAATAAAACGGCAAGGGTGAAGTGGGGCAGAGGAAAACGAGAGGCAAATGGCAAATAATGTAATGCGGGAGATAAGGGTATGTGATGGGTACTTGGTATGTTGACTTTCACGTACCTCCCCGGCAACGGCGCCAGAAATCCTTCTTGCTACCTCTTGAGCACTGCGTTGGTTTTCCCCGAAGAGGAAGGGATGATGCAGCAAAGTAGCGTAAGTATTTCCCTCAGTTTTTCAGAACCAAGGTATCAATCCAGTAGGAGGCTAAGCGCGAGTCCCTCGTACCTGCACAAAACAAATAAATCCTCACAACCAATGCAAATAGGGGTTGTCAATCCCTATAAGACCACTTACGAGAGTGAGATTTGATAGATATGATAAGATAATATTTTTGGTATTTTTATGATAAAGATGCAAAGTAAAATAAAGGCAAAGTAAATAGCAAAGGAAATAACTAAGTAGTAGGATATTAATATGATGAAGATAGACCCGGGGGCCATAGGTTTCACTAGTGGCTTCTCTCGAGAGCATAAGTATTCTATGGTGGATGAACAAATTACTGTTGAGCAATTGACAGAATTGAGCATAGTTATGAGAATATCTAGGTATGATCATGTATATAGGCGTCACCTTGAGACAAGTAGACCGACTCCTGCCTGCATCTACTACTATTACTCCACTCATCGACCGCTATCCAGCTTGCATCTAGAGTATTAAGTTAAAAACAGAGTAACGCCTTAAGCAAGATGACATGATGTAGAGGGATAGACTCATGCAATATGAAGAAAACCCCATCTTGTTATCCTCGATGGCAACAATACAATACGTGCCTTGCTGCCCCTACTGTCACTGGGAAAGGACACCGCAAGATTGAACCCAAAGCTAAGCACTTCTCCCATTGCAAGAAAGATCAATCTAGTAGGCCAAACCAAACTGATAATTCGAAGAGACTTGCAAAGATAACCAGTCATACATAAAGGAATTCAGAGAAGATTCAAATATTATTCATAGATAGACTTGATCATCAACCAACAATTCATAGGTCTCAACAAACACACCTCAAAAAGAAGAGTTCATCGAATAGTTCTCCACAAGAGAGGGGGAGAACATTGTATTGAGATCCAGAAAGAGAAAAGAAGCCATCTAGCTACTAACTATGGACCCGCAGGTCTGAGGTAAACTACTCACACTTCATCGGAGAAGCTCTGGTGTTGATGTAGAAGCCCTCCGTGATCGATGCCCTCTGCGGCGGAGCTCCAGAACAGGCCCCAAGATGGGATCTCGTGGAAACCACAAAGTTGCGGCAGTGGAATTAGGTTTTTGGCTCCGTAAAGAGTACGTCGGTGGAACAACAAGGGGCCCACGAGGGTGGAGGGCGCGCCTGGTGGGGGTGGGCACCCCCCCTACCTCGTGGCCTCCTCTTTTCTTTCTTAACATAGGGTCCAAGTCTCCCGGGTCTTGTTCGTTGAGAAAATCACGTTCCCGAAGGTTTCATTCCGTTTGGACTCCGTTTGATATTCCTTCTCTTCGAAACCCTAAAATAGGCAAAAAAACATCAATTCTGGGCTGGGCCTCCGGTTAATAGGTTAGTCCCAAAAATAATATAAAAGTGGATAATAAAGCCCAATAATGTCCAAAACAGTAGATAATATAGCATGGAGCAATGAAAAATTATAGATACGCTGGAGACGTATCAAGCCCATCTTCTTTTTGTTAGCATTACACCCCATATTGTGGCCACGGTTAAAAAGTATACGAATTTTTTTGGATATTTCGTGCGGTCAACTATTTTTAATCCAGAAATATCGATTCACATTCCAACTATTTTGAAAAATAATTTATATAAATATAAAATCCAAATAATTGTCCACGCATAAAAATCAATGGAATTTAAAATCTTTTAATGAAAAAAATTGAAACTAATTCCTGGTTTGATGTGTTTTAAAAATGTACAACTCATTTCTGGGAAAACCGAATGAAACTCTCCTCGTCTTGAAAGATTTGCAGCCCAGCAGGGCTGATAAGCAAGTAGGACTCGTTTGGGTATTTCTTTAAAATAGAACTGGGCTAGCCATTTTCAGCAAGAAAAAAACACAACTGGGCTCATGATGTGGTAAACATAAATAAAACCCTGGCTAGACGGGCCATAGCCCCCACACAGACCTGTTGTTACCCTGATCCGTCGCTAAAACTAGTATAAATAACAACTACTTGTTCCTAAAAAAACTATGCGACCTGCTGGGTCCCTAGTGTCAGCCGCTCGTAGTGTCATTCTCTCGTTTATTGACTACGTTGACAATGGCGTGAGCCCCAGATGTCCAACCATTAGGAGGAACCATATTTTTGGGCTTGTAATATAGAGACACTTTCTTGCGTACTGCCATGGTGCTGGTGGGTCCCTACTGTCATCCTCTCCATGTAAAGTCATCTCCTTGTTCCTCTCGGTTGTTGACGATGTTGACAACGCAAGAGGGCAGCGCACCACGCACGGCGAGCGAACCAAGTCCGCAAGGCGGAGGACAACAACGAGGTCTCAGATGGAACGAACATGAGCCGTGGAAGATGCATCGATCTAGTCGCAGGCGGAGGGGAGTACGAGGGTTGACTGGTTTGGGTGCGGGTGCGTGTTGGGGCTGACGTCGCCGGAGAATAACAGGACGTGTGGGGGAATAGAGGGAGGGACTAGCCAACGTTGGAGGGTACGTACGGTAGGGCGGCGGAGGCGCAACCAACCATGGGAGGCGGGAGCAGGCGGAGCCGGCGGGGTGGTTTGGTTCGGGTGGCTGGAGGAAGAAGAAGACAAGAGATAGAAGATACACGACAGATGTCGGATGTCAATCCAACGGCTGGTAGGAAGAATCGTTTGTTGACTGGCTAGTAAGTCGACACCACCTTGGATAGGCTATTTCCTCGCGGGTCCCAAATGTCAGAATCCAAATCTGTCACGGTCATGCAGCCCTTCCTATGAAAATATATAGCCATTTGATGTGCTAGTTGGAAATAAGTTTGTGGGTGCTGGTGGGGGCTAATCACTTGGCTTCTGTAAGTGAGCTCAAGCAGCCGGCGAGAGTGATGTTATTTCCCTTGGTTGGGATTTGTTAGCTGTTACAATATTTCACTCTAAATTAAACGACTGGTAAGCCATTTGCCTTGATTCAAAGAAAGTATGACAGTCACTACCAAGTTCAAAAGGGTAAGAACATCTAACTCCAGCTTACAAACTGTACAAAAGCACGAGGGTTAATTGTTCATCGGGTTTACAAAAAAACCCAGGTTGAAAAGGGCAACAACATCTAACTCCAGCACTGTTTTTGGCTGCCATAGTCAAATGGATCGGCCAGGTCCATAGAATGAACATCCAGGGTCATAAAATTTACTGGATTATGACCATAATATGTTGTAAATAGAAGCCCGGCACGTTCAGAAGCTCTTTTGGCCACCTGAATCTCTTTTTTTGCTCTTCCACATACCCATCCGTCAAAACCATGTTGCTGATAAACTTAAGCCTGATGGACAATAGTAACCTCGCATTCAGTAGGAAGAATGTGACAAATCTAGTGCTTGCACGAGAAGTGAGAAAATCTCGATGCTTATAAATCCACCGATTGGTTATAACTTTCTTACCCCGTCTTGTTGCCTAAATAGACATGAAGATTGAAAAAAGTTAAGGTCTAAAAAAGGAGTGTCGAAAGAGCAACAACTGAATGGTTAATTCTATTACACTATATGTGGGCTTCCAATGTGCGTGAAATTATCACTTTCATATACAACTTCTCCAGACATGGAAAGCATTGCAGCAATCCAATAATCTTGTTCAGATCAAAACTATTCATTTGGATATATAAGATCTTGACAGAATCCAGCACCATTGATAGGCCATCCATGGAGAAACTCTTCATTGAGCATAGAACATAATATTAGTACAAAATGTGTACTCCAAGATGACATATAACTTATGCACAGAAATTTAAAATGCAGCTTATGGTTACAAGTGTAGATGATAATGTAAAGTACCTGAAGAACTATGGAGCCAAACAATGTATTGAAATGAGCACAGAGATCATGTATTACACCCAAGGTCTCCAGTTTAGGCGCAGAGAGGACGGTTATTTGCAATGGTGAATAACTAGAATCAATGATCAACCTTTGAAGTGAAGGGGCATCTTGGATGATGAGTTGCCTTCTGTCAAAACAAATTCCAATTCTTACAAGGTTAGGCGACTCTATTTGGAGACAACTGATTCTAACTGTGAAAACAAGCACCAAGCACTCCAGGGTAGGGCAACTGGAGTGGATGATGTTGTGCAATGAGGCCTCTGATATACAAACCCGCACAAGTGAAAGTTTCTTCAGAAATGGGAGTCGAAGGTTTAGTACCAGATTGTATTGGTAGGTCACACAACGCAAAGGTGGCGGTGTGGATAGAGGAGTAAAACCACGAGATGGACATCCATGCTGAGGGCACAGGTAGATGGCGTTCAGTATCTGGTAGGTGATTTCCAGGGGAATAGTAAAACTCAAGCAGCTGTAGTTCTGTGAATTCAGGGGATTTCAGCCAGGCGTCCACCGTGCAGGGCATGGTATGCTTGCTCAGGTAGCATGACGAGATGCACATGCTTTGAGCGGAGCCTTGGTGGGAGGAGATGATGGCTCTGGGTTTTTCAAAATCATTGAAGAGAAATAGCTGACGACAGTCAAGATTAAGGGGCACGGCGCGCCATAGAGGGCGCCACCGAATTGAGAGGACTTGGGTGCGTCAGCAATCCTTGGTGGGAAGAAGCGAGATGATCTCCCCAAGGACAGCGTCCGGGAGATCGCTGATGCGGTCCACCCGAGATTCTATGGGTTCGTGGGATCCAGTGGGGGCAGGGTCGCCGCTTCTCCCCGTGCTGCCGGGTGCGGGATCTACAATAGGCGTCGCCGCTGGCGGGAGCCTCATCTTCTTGGCGCTGGGGTCAGCCGACTCCATTTTGCTCGAGGGCGTCGCGTCGCGCTCACGGATTTGAGCAGAGTAACGAATGACGAGCCTAGTTGTAGTGCGAGTGAAGAAGAAGGGGAGTTGTGGTTTTTCTGTAGTAGTGAGGAAGAACGGGAGATGGGGTTTTCTATAGGAGTGAGGTGAGGAATTTGGGGGTACGAGTGGAGCGAGCTGACGTGAGGTGGGTGGGAGTGAGGAGGAAGAAGAACACCCAGGTTTTTTTGGGGGGCGGTGTGTTGGGTTTGGGTAGCGCCTCTCATTCAATAAATATATGGACTTTTGAAATGATTTTAATATTTAGTAGGGTGGATGGGCTGTTTTGTCTTGGTCCCAGAGAAACAATTACTACTAGTAAAGTGGAGACACTCTACAGCTACCCAGAAAAACAATTACTACTAGTACAGTGGATACAATACCGCTTCTGGCTCCTCCTAGGTCATCGAAACGCCTCCCTCTACTGAATGTCGTTATACTTTTGTTCACCGACATGTGGGCCATGCAATGCGCGGGCCCAAATGCCATCCACCAAATTAGAAGGCAGTATGCAGGCGGAGAGTCACCCCGGTCGTAGCGCGGCAATAACGAGTCGTCGCATCACAAAACCCAACCTCCCTGCAGTCTAAGTTTGACGGACGAAGCAACCATCATTTCACTCTTCGCTGAATCCCCTTCTCCGTCACCGTCTTCAAGAAAGGCAACACTCGCATCTGTCATTGTTCTTCTCTCCCAACGAAGGGAAGGTAAGCGGATCTGTGATGTTGGTATATTTTCGTTCAGAGAAAAAAAGAACTTTGCAAAGGTTAGCAGTACCGTTGGTTAACCCACGCTACTGCTACACCGACTTAGTAGTAGCGCTTTCTCGACACGACGCTACTGGTAATTACTAGTAGTGCTTCTCCCAGCCCGCGCTACTACTATTATTCCGTATTTCATTTCTTTTTCATTTCATGTTGTATTCATACACCTCTATACAAGTTTTCATACAGCAGCAATTTAGAGATTGTTTTTACATCATAATGAGTTATTACATCATTGGGTGAAAGAACCGTGGACTAGTTTCAAGTGGATGGACATCCACTTGAAACTAATCCACGGTTATTTCACGCAATGATATAATAAATATCATCATCATCATCATATCATTAACAACTTATCATCATAATACGTCATTTTCATATAACACCTCCTCATGATCATCGTTTTGATCGATGAGACATCACATAGCAAGTTGGTCACTAGTCATAATCACAACTACTCCTCATCATCAACTCTAACACATTGTACCACATAATAAACATATTGTACCTCATAGGACCTACTACATTCTCTTAGGACCTACTATATTCTCTAAGGTAAAATAGCAAAAAACAAGATAGCCCCTGGCTCTCCATTATAGAGAATGCAGATTATCATGTCTCCAATTCTTGCCTTTTTCTTAATGTTGCTTCCAAGAACCTCCTTACGAATGTCCAAACATTTTTTCCACTCTTTGATTAGCATGTGTTCACCGGTTTCAGAAATCTGATATGCACAGGTGAGATCCGTAGGATGACCTGGCTATATGTTCAGAACTTCAAGGCGACCATTGTAATACATCAGATGAGGCACACAATCCATCGGGATTTTTTGTTGAAAAACATAATAATAACTTCGTAGTTAGCAATGATGTACTAGTTTTGGAAGTATGCAAAAGATGCACGGATGTCATAATAGTAAAAAATCTTACCAGGGTATCTCCATAGAAGTTATCGTGGTTCAACACGTGCACTAGTGGCACGTATTCACCATAATTTGGAGGAGTTCGATAATAGGTATTGTAATTCTCAAAGAAAGTACAAAAATGCGATCAGATGATTTTTCTCCTTATAAGATAATTCAGAGCCATTGGTGTAGTGGGTTTTGTCTACCATCTTCCGCACATTCTTTGAAGAATGAAAATAAGTTGTCAACTATTTTGAAATAAACAATATAAATTAGTTAATAACTATGTTTGAGAAACTCACATAGTGGTAGAATTGGAAGCGTATCAACAAGGACCCAAATGTCCATATTGTTTTGCTCGATGTCAGGATCACCAAGATCCAGGGTGACAATCATACACTCATAAAAACCATACATTTTGCAAAGTGCTTCCCAATTTTGGCAACCAAAATGGGTTCGCTCTGAGAATTGTACAGATTTACTTCAAAATCCATATCATGATGGGTCCTTAGGTGTATTTTCTTTGTTTCAAAATTTTCATGGTCTTCAAAACCCATCCTCTCCAAGACATAGCGTCTTGCATGGCATGGGATAAGCTAGTCGAATTGTAAAAGATGAAAATTAGACGTTGAAATAGTTGAAGTCATGCTTAATTACAAAAAAAATACTTGTCATCATTGCTTACCATTTCGTTGTCGAAGGTCTCCTCGAGCTTAATGCTGAAGCACCGATCATCATCCAGGTGAGGGCACCTGTCGCACAGACCTCGATCATCGTGGCACCAGCTACACTCCCCCGGGAGACTTTCGTCATCCGAGTACGACATTTCCTACATTCATAATTCAAAGATTAAACTTCTACAATTAAATATATGTACTAAAAAAGCTAAATTAGATCATTATTTTTCGAGAAAATCCAGGCCACTCGATATTTCCTACATATTCTAACACAAGTCATGCCAGAATTCACGGAAAAACCCGGCATGACCTTTGCTAAAAAATGACATATCGAGCGCCTAAAATTTGCCGGAATGGAAATTAATCAACACTCCGGCAAAACATAGGCCACTCGGAGGTGTAACCTGAACATGACCGACCACTTGGGCAACCACATATCCTATTTGAGCAACACAGGACATACATGTTTTTATCTACATGATATATATCTTATAGGACTCATATTGACATGGAGATTTGGCTGGTCTCACCTCGAGGAAGGAGGGGGTCGGTGACGGGGACGACGGCGGGGATGATGGAGGGGCTCCTTGATTTCTGCAAAAGCAAAAACCCTATAAGTTATCACTAATACATCCCAAATAATTGCTTAAAATAAAAAAATAACAACAAATATGATATGTTCAACTAGTTCTATTAATTCAACTAGTTATTACTAAATATAAACTTACTATAAATAGAAAAAAACTAGTTCTTTCTAAAAATAAAGTAGTTCAACTAGTTTATTAATTTACTTACTAATTATTTTAAACACTTACTAAATAAACTAGTTCTATTAAGCACTTACTATAAATAAACTAGTTCTATTAAACACTTGCTAAAAGTTCTACTACCCTAGTTCTACCCTAAATTTTCTTACTTCTATTTTATTCAAAACACCTAAAATAGTCAAAAAATATTCTATTAAAAAACCTACATTCTACAATGTCTACATTGTTAAATCTAGATTTAAATTACCTACAATTTGCAAGAATAGA